>NW_015164676.1:1088852-1108505 GCF_001447785.1 Gekko japonicus
TCTTTCCCTTCCCTTCCCCTCCCCACAACAGACAGACACCCTGTGAGGTAGGTGGAGCAGCAGAGAATAGATCTGCTCCATCTTCTACATGACAGCCCTTCAGATACTTGAAGACTGCAATCACGTCCCCTCCATTTCTCCAGATTAGAGTCCACCACTCTTAACCACTACCACCACACTGGCGCTACACCATGCCGAGAACGCACCCTCTCTGTATTGTGGGCAAAAGCTTTTGCTTCCCTGCAGATGAGCAAATATGCTCTGTAACTTTTCTCTGGGCCAAAAGCAGGGTTGCCCCCGTCCTCTCCTGGCACCAGCGGGGAATGGTGGGGTGGTAGGGTCACCAAATCCAGGCTGGGAAACTCCTGGATATACCCTCAGTGGGGTACAAATGCCACAGAGAGTCCACCCTCCAAAGCAGCCCTTTTCTCCCAGGGGAACTGGTCTCTGTAGTCTGGAGATGAGCTGTAATTCTAACGGATCCCCAGGCCCCACCTGGAGGGTGGCATCACTACAAAATGCATGACCTTCCTTCAGGGCTGATGTTGCCATTGCGGTTAGCCGACTGCTTTGGCCATAGTTCATGGCCCCGCAAAAGACCCACTTCTTATTCCAGCTTCTGTGTTTTTTTTAAAAACGTGATTTTAATGTGTGATTACTGTTTATAATGTTTTTTAATTGTCTATAAGCTGCCTCAGGCAACCCTGGTGGAGACAATGGGACAGAAATAATCTAAAAGAAATGAAAATAAATGCCGTTCTGATGGGACGTGGCCGCTCCATCGCCAGTCCCCGAATACCAGGGGAGGGGGCTGTTTGTGCCTTTGGATCTGTCTCATGTCCTCTGGAATCTCAATTCTAGGCCACTCAGACTGCAGCTTAGTTATAAGCACAGCAAAGGAACAGCTGACAAAATAGCTTTGCTTTCACTTTGAAACAACCATTGTGTATGGCCAAGAATGTCAATGAACTGCTGGCGAATGGTTTTCAGCAAGTTTCAAGCTGAGCAAAGATGTACTCTACCCACTTTGCATGTTTTCTATCCAGCAGCTGCAGAGGACAATGGAGATGCTGAGTTTAGAGGACATTTGGATGTGGATTAGATTACTGCAATGTGCTTGATGTGGGGCTGCCCCTTGAAGACTGTCTAAATACATCATGTTGTCCAGAAGGCAGCTGTGCATTTTGAAAGTATAACATCTGTTCTGAGACAGCTGCACTGGTAGCCACTTCATTTCTGAGCCCACTGCAAGGGGTTCGTTCTGATTGTTTAACTCTGACTTCAAGCAGGCTAGACCTTGAGTATATCATCGAGTACGTGGTCATCCAGGATCCCTTTCCTCGGGTGTTACGATCAGACAATGAGGTTTTGCTCCAGGAACCATGATTTTTGGGGTTAGATTGTCCCCCCACTAGTAGCAGGGTGTTTTCTGTAGCGCCTCCCTCCCTCGGGATGGAATTCCTTCTATCTAGATGAGAGAGTGGGATCATCTCTTGTCTCTAGGGATAACATGGGTTTGAAAAACTTAAACTTGTTTTCATATATACGTTTGTCACTGTGCTTGTTTTTGCTTTTGCTGCTTAACACATGGAATTCACTGCCACAGGAGGTGGCGGCGGCTACAAGCATGGACGGCTTCAAGAGGGACTTAGATAAGCATATGGAGGCGAGGTCCACCAGTGGCTATTAGCCACAAGGTATAGATAGGGAGTCTGGGGCAAGTGATGCTCTATATTCTTGGTGCTTGGGGGGAGCAACAGTGGGAGGGCTTCTGGTGTCCTGGCCCCACTGCTGGACCTCCTGAGGGCTCCTGGTATTTCTGGCCACTGTGTGACCCAGAGTGTTGGACTGGAGGGGCCCCTGGCCTGATCCAACATTGGCTTCTCTTACGTTCTTATAGGAACTCTCAGTCTGGGGCAAGTGATGCTCTATATTCTTGGTGCTTGGGGGGAGCAACAGTGGGAGGGCTTCTGGTGTCCTGGCCCCACTGCTGGACCTCCTGAGGGCTCCTGGTATTTCTGGCCACTGTGTGACCCAGAGTGTTGGACTGGAGGGGCCCCTGGCCTGATCCAACATTGGCTTCTCTTACGTTCTTATAGGAACTCTCAGTCTGGGGCAAGTGATGCTCTATATTCTTGGTGCTTGGGGGGAGCAACAGTGGGAGGGCTTCTGGTGTCCTGGCCCCACTGCTGGACCTCCTGAGGGCTCCTGGTATTTCTGGCCACTGTGTGACCCAGAGTGTTGGACTGGATGGGCCTTTAGCCTGATCCAACACTGGCTTCTCTGACATTCTTATGTTCTTTCAATGCAAAAATCCCCTCCTCCCCTCCTGTTCTTCCTGTGCCTTCCGTGGGAGGCAGTAGCCCCGAGCTCAGGGGGACCTGTGGCTAGTGCTGCTGAGCGCCATTATGGGCCTCTGGAGAAACATTCCACCATCACCCCCATGTTCCTAATCCAAACCAGGTGTCTAATTTTGTAACCTTGTATTTGTACAGAGCGGGTTGCCAACTCTGGATTCAGAAATACCTGGAGATTTGAGGGTGCGGCCTGGGAGAGGAGGATTGGGGGAGGGGCTGCGCAGTCCGCCTTCCAAAGCAGCCATTTTCCCAGGAGAAGTGGAATGAATGTTTTAAATAAAGACCCAGATGGGTAGCTGTGTTAGTCTGTCTGTAGCACTAGAAAAGAGCCAGAGTCCAGCAGCGACTTAAAGGCTGCGATCACACACACACTAAACAATCCACTTCCAGCGCACTTTCAGGGCACTTCCAAATTAGATTCTGCCAGTTCGCACAGTAAAAATCCAGTTGGAAAGTGCATTGAAAGTGGAACGAAAGTGGGTTATTTAGGGCGTGTGACCGCAGCCAAAGACTAACAAAATTTGTGGCAGGGTATGAACTTTTGTGAGTGACTGCTCACTGCTGTATCTGAAGAAGTAACTGCAGTGACTCCCGAAAGCCCCTCCCCTGCCACAAATTTTGTTAGTCTTTAAGGTGCTGCTTGACTCTCTGCCTCTTTTTGACCATTTTAAATAAATATATAATAAATAAGTGATTTATGTCACCTGGAGATCAACTGTCATTCTTGGAAATCTCCCCACCACCACCACCCACCTGGAGGTTTGTAGAAACAACAGAGAGATCACGGGAAGGAGGCAAACGATAACGAGAACAACCGTGATTTTATATGACGAAAATATATTTAGACAACTATTCTGTAGTGAATCGTATTTCTAACTGGCAACCCTAGTACACACATATACTCATGTACCAATATAAGACTCACTTCTCACATCTGACGAAGTGGGCTGTAGTTCACAAAATCTTCATATCACATATCCTTAGTAGAAGAAGAAGAAGAAGAGATTGGACTTACACCCCACCTTTTCACTACCCAAAGGAGTCTCAGAGCAGCTTACAAACTCCTTTCCCTTCCCCTCCCCACAACAGACACCCTGGGAGGTCGGTGGGGCTGAGAGACCCCTGACAGAAACTGCCCTTTTTCAAGTCCAGCTGTGCCAGAGCTTGTGACTGACCCAAGGTCACATCAGCAGGTGCAAGTGGAGGAGTGGGGAATGAAAAACCCGGTTCTCCCAGATTAGAGTCCGTACCCCACCCTTCACTACCCAAGGGAGTCTCAGAGCGGCTTACAAACTCCTTTCCCTCCCTCTCCCCACCACAGACGCCCTGTGAGGTGGGTGGGGCTGAAAGAGCTCTGACAGAAACTGCCCTTTTTCAAGGACAGCTCTTATCAGAAATACGGCTTGCCCAAGGTCATCCAGCCAGGTGCAAGTGGAGGAGGAGTGGGGAATCCAACCCAGTTCTCCCAGGTTAGAGTCGGCGCACTTGACCACTACACCAAACTGGCTCCCATCAGTAAGTACATCAGTAAGAAAACTAATTAACTTTACTCCTGTACCTTTTTCCTAGCACAAAAGCAGGGCAAAGGGATAATATTGTGCTGACAGATGAGAAGTACTGGGGTCACTGGGATAGATTTTGCTGGCATATTTTCTAAAAAGGTGGTGACCGTTTGTCATAGAACATGAAGCTGAATGTCGACGGTAGCAACGTAACATTTACAAAAGGATATTAGATGTCCCACTGATACAACAACAGCCCACTGCCTGAACAGTGTTCAAAATCTAATTAAATCTAAGGGAGGGGGAGTTCTAGCTTCTGTTCCATACGGGCAATCACGAAATCAGATTAATTTCCCATTACCATGCATTTAAAGGGAAGGGGGAAATCATCCTTTTACTGTTCAGATAGATCATGAGGAAACATTACCCCCCCCCCCCCGGCTATCCTCCTTAAGTACAGTCTAAGTTGCCAGCCAGAGAAGGAGTTGAGACCAAGATGGACACATAAAGGGGATTAGAAGTGGGAAGAGAGAAAAGAAGGCATATATTGAAAGGAAGAAAGCAAAATACATGGCTCTCTACATGGGGCTGCCCTTGTCACAAAACAGCAAGAAGCAGCTGGTGCAGAATGCTGCAGCCAGGCTTCTGATGGGTCTCCCCAGGTGGGAGCACATACAACCTGTGCTGAAGGCACTGCACTGGCTGCCAATAGCATACCGAATTCGCTTCAAGGTGCTGGTTCTTACCTTTAAAGTCCTATATGGCCAGGGTCCAACATACCTTTCCCCATATATACCCCAGAGAGCACTACGGTTGGGGTCTCAAAATTGATTGACCCTCCCAGGCTACCACCAGGGCCAGGGCTTTCTCAGTGGTGGCCCCATACTGGTGGAATGAGCTCCCGGAGGAGATCAGGGCCCTGCGGGATCTCTTACAGTTCCACAGGGCCTGCAAGATGGAGCTCTTCCATCAGGCTTTCAACTAGGGAGCCGCCAACACTATAGAGCCCTGGCCCTTGGTGCTGACATCTAGCCTGTGCCGCAGGAAGAGCATGAACAGAATGACTGTTAGACCTCTGAGTACACTCTTAAAGTAAGCCATCTCAAACAACTAATTAACCATCACCAGTACTTTATGAATTTGTATTACTTATAACTTGAATTGTTTTTAGATGATTTTATGTTGTTTTAATTGTTATTTATGCGTTGTCAACAAGGGATAAACTGGTTCAGAAACTATATACATTCTTGTTAGATGAATACTTACAGGATGAAATGGTTAACTCAACAATGGTAGCCTGGATGAGGGATATAGGATACCCGATAGATAGATAAATCGGCTATAAGACAACATCATATCCGGAGACCTGTCTGTTTACCATCATGGCATATATCCGGGGACCATCTTGTTTTAATTGAGTATTATTGTTGCTGTGATTAATTGTTATTAATGTTTTTATTGCTTTTAACTTGTTTTATATAGGCTTTGCCCTTTGTAAGCCGCCCTGAGCCCGCTTTGCGGGAAGGGCGGGGTATAAATTTGATAATAAAATAAATAAATAAATAAAGAAGGAGAAAAAATGTAGAAAAGAGGAAGAGAAGCAAAGAGGAATGGTTGTTTTATTTTCTACAGCATACTAACAGGGAAGAACTGGCTGAGCAGGCAAAACTATAGGTGGAAGACTAGGGGGAGGGAAACAGACTGCGGTGGCTCAAGTGGTTAAGACGCTGAGCTGCAGACTGGAAGGCCTGCAGTTCGGCAGTTCCGAGACCCAAGTGACGTGTGACAGGGTGAGCTCCCATCTCTCGCCCCAGCTCCTGCCAACCTAGCAGTTTGAAAGCAAGAAACTACAAGTAGATCAATAGGTACCGCTTTGGTGGGAAGAAGGTAACAGCGTTCCGTGTGGTGTTTAGTCATGCCGGCCACATGACCATGGAAAACGTCTTCGGACAGCGCTGGCTCTTCGGCTTGGAAATGGAGATGAGCACCACCCCCTAGAGTCGGAGTCGACCGGTTTTCGAGCAAGGGGAAACCTTTACCTTTAACAGACTGCTGGAAACAACAACTTTGTTAGGAGGCTGCAGCCTGACGGTGACTGTAGCAGCCATCGGCTGTGCTGGCTGGTCTTGCCTTGCTCCAGGGCTGGCTTGGTTGATGGGTTTAGGTGGATCTACAAGCATTTGCCTCCTCGTAGTAACCTTTGCAGAAAGGCACCCTATGCAGAAAGCAGAACAACTGCTGTTTACAGTGCTCTGCCTTCCCTGCACCCCAGTGGCTGCTATGCAGAACTGCATCAGAAGTGAAATAAATTGGATGAACACATGATGTTGCCTTAGACTGAATTGGGTCCTCGGTCCATCAAGGTCAGTGTTGTCTTCTCAGACTGGCAGCCGGTCTCCAGCGTCTCAGGCAGAGGTCTTTCACATTACCTATTGACTGGTCCTTTTTAACTGGAGATGCCGGGGATTGAACCTGGGACCTTCTGTGTGTCAAGCAAAGGCTCTACCAATGAGCCACAGTGGCTCATGCATTCTGAAGGCAGCATTATTGAGTTATAACAGATAAAAGGAAGTCCTTCTTCACCCAAAGAGTGATGAACACATGGAATTCACTACCACAGGAAGTGGTGGCGGCTACAAGCATGGACAGCTTCAAGAGGGAATTAGATAAACATACGGAGCAGAGATCGATCAGTGGCTATTAGCCACAAGGTATAGCTAGGGGCTCTGGGGCAAGTGATGCTCTGTCTTCTTGGTGCTTGGGGGGGGCAACAGTGGGAGGGCTTCTGGTGTCCTGGCCCCACTATTGGACTTCCTGATGGCACCAAGTATTTCTGGCCACTGTGTGATACACTGGATGGGCCTTTGGCCTGATCCAGCATTGACTTCTCTCATGTTCTTATAGGAACTCTCGGGCAAGTGATGCTCTGTATTCCTGGTGCTTGGGGGAAGCAACAGTGGGAGGGCTTCTGGTGTCCTGGCCCCACTGCTGGACCTCCTGATGGCACCTGGTATTTCTGGCCACTGTGTGACCCAGAGTGTTGGAGTGGGTGGGCCAATAGCCTGATCCAACACTGGCTTCTCTCTTATGTTCTTATGTCTGGGGCAAGGGATGCTCTGTATTCCTGGTGCTTGGGGGAGGGGGGGCAACAGTGGGAGGGCTTCTGGTGTCCTGGCCCCACTGGTGGACCTCCTGAGGGCCCCTGGTGTTTCTGGCCCCTGTGTGACTCAGAGTGTTGGATTGGATGGGCCACTGGCCTGATCCAACATGGGCTTCTCTTATGTTCTTATGATTCTGGCTTAAGGGCCCTCCAGCTGACACGGGACTATGAAATTTTGTCCTCCCAAGTTCCCGCCTCTCGGTGGCCTTGCTTGTCGTCATCTCTTCTTTGCTCCCTCTGCCTCCTCCAGCATTCCGGCAGCCTTGAGGGATTTGAGGTACCTTGGGAAATGTGGTTCTCAGGGGGTTTGGTGGCTTGCTGTCAGGCTGACTGGCAACAACATTTCCTACGGTGCATCAAAGCACCGGGGGGAGGGAGAGATAAAAATCAGATTGGGGGAGGGGCTATATTAATGTCAGTTAACCGTTTTTGATTTTTAGGTCTGTATGTTTTAAATTGTTGTACAGTTTTTGATAAAAACTGCCTTGGGCGTGTTGTAACCAGTAAACGTGATCATATCTGGAGGTGTGGAAAGTGAGCTGAAGACGGCACCCTCCTCTCCCCCTCCCTCTGGATTGGCATTGTGCCTTTCAAATCTGCAAGAGAAAATTTGGAATCTTTTCCTTTATGAGATGGTTATTGACTCCATGCGGTGTTCGCATATTGCATTTTATTAAATCCTACCAGGAAACAAACTCTTACAGACAAAGCCAATGGAATGGAATAATTGTGTAGTAAAAAATAAAATAATTCCTAGAGCAATCATATTGAGGATCGTCCTCAGGAGAATCCACGCAGAGACGTACGAAACCCAGGGCACAATTTTTATCACAGAACAGAATGAAACCTGTGAAAGGTGTCAGCCTGGATCTACTGCAGAAATGAAAATGTGGCTTCTACACAAGTAATGCATGCAATAACCAGGCCTGTATTTTAATGGGCAAACGGCCTGCTTGGCAACAAATGCAAAAAGAGTGAAAGGCCCATAAAATTGTTCTGAATGTGCTTTTCAGAAGAAGCCTGCAGAAGAAGCCAGGACAAGACGCAACGGGTGTCAGCGAAACTGTGACGGACAGGAGGGTCTTCCATTGGTTGAAATATTTAAAACTTTTTAGAATGTGAAGATCCTGGTCTTCAGGCCCGGATGCTTGCGCATCACTAATCTTGCTGCGGTTTTGGATGGTCCTGCAGACCTATCCTGCTAACTGAGGTGTGGTCCACTGGGGGACGAAGCCTTCCCCTGGGGTCCTGGCAGGAAATCTGTCTTTGGCTAGAAAATCTCAGGCGGTGAGCTACAAGTTGCCTGTGAGCTGGTATGTCACGGAAGGTTCACGAACATTCTTAACTTTTAAAGGATACGCGGTGGACAAGTGAAATTTTGCTATGAATAGGGTTTCTGCTACTTGTTGGGTTTTTTCAGTCTTGGGTTTTTAATGAACTGTTGCGCACATGCATTTATATCAGATGCATTTTGTACATTCCCTTGAAAAGAGAAGCAATCTGTAAAGCATTGAAGCGAATTTGCGTACAAATAGCAGCAGCTAAATCTGATGCGGTTTGCAGGTGGCGGCGCCACAGGGGACACACCTGTGTCTTTCAGCTGGAGTCCTTCCACTTGCCAGCCCAGGGGGCACAAGACCAGGCCAGCGTCTGATTTAGGGGATTCTTTGGAGGGGTTAAATTAACAGTGCATTTTATTTACTTCCTTTAAACTCTCTTTTGGTAGAAGTACCCTGGAGAGAGATGTGGGATAAAAATGCCCCAAGTAAACAAATGCAGGAGCTGTGGTGGCTCAAGTGGTTAAGACGCTGAACTGGAGGCTGTGGAGTCCCCTATTTGCAGTTGGACTCTGTGTGTGTGTGTGTGTGTAAAGTGCTGTCAAGTTGCAGCCAACTTTGGCAACCCCAGCAAGGGGCTTTCAAGGCAAGTGAGAAGCAGAGGCGGTTTACCATTGCCTTCCTTTGCAGAGTCTTCCCTGGTGACCTGATAAATCTGGACAAACACGACCCAATCAGTAAACAAGTATAAAGACAACAGTCGTGAGAGTCTGACCCACAAATCAAACAGTCATTAAGACTTATAAAGAATGCTATATGTATTACAATCTGAAGCACTACAACAGGAGACCAGCTGAGCTCTGAGCAGGAGCAGGAGAGAGAGCTGTGAGAGAGGTGAGTGGGTTTCTTTAGTCAGTAGATCAGCAGTTCGAGACCCGAGTGTGCCACACGATGGAGTGAGCTCCCGTCTCTTGTTCCAGCTCCTGCCAACCTAGCAGCTTGAAAGCAAGAAATTGCAAGTAGATAAATAGGTACCGCTTCGGTTGGAAGGTAACAGCGTTCCGTGCGCTTTGGCATTTAGTCATGCCGGCCACATGACCACGGAAACGTCTTCGGACAGTGCTGGCTCTTCGGCTCTGAAACGGAGATGAGCACTGCAACCCTAGAGTCGGATTCGACTAGCTTTCGAGCAAGGGAACCTTTACCTTTACCTTTTTAAACAAATGCAGCCCAGGGAATATGGTCAGCAATGGAATGATGGCAGCTAAAGACAAGCAGTGCAGTTTCTCTCCAGGAAGTGAAAATCAGTTTGTCTGCAAAATGCTTCACACGGGGCGGAGGTTTAGGCAGAGTTGTGTGGTCCAGATGGCGGTGTGTGTGTGTGTGTCGCAGAGGTGTCTTCGGAGGAGGCGCAGACTGCAAAGGCCTGTCGCAGTCGCAGTTGTTGTTTTTAAAGAACAGTTCTCTGTCTGTGCAACACGTCTCTCCCGCATTTGGCCCTTGGCATCCCTCCCTGCCTAGGCCGAGCCTTGCATGGGACATGGACATGGGGGAGGGAGATGCTCAAAAGCTGTATTTGTGGACTCGCGTTTTTGTAAATAAGTAGTAAATGCATTTCTCAGACTCAACTTTTTAATGTTCAAACATTCACACTGGAATGGTTCCCTCCAGCAGCGTGGTGTAGCGGTGAGTGTGAGACTAGGATCTGAGAGACCCAGGTTCAAGTCCCCTGAAAGCTCACTGGGTGCCCTTGGGCCAGTCACACGCTCTCTCAACCTAACCCACCTCACAGGGGTGTTGTAGTGAGGATAAAAGAGGGAAGGGAAAGATGGGTCCCCACTGGGGAGAAAGGCGGTCTGAATAAATAGATTTGGTACCCTGAACAGGAGACCTCTGTTCCTACAGATTAGCATTTCTCCTTCTGCCTATAAGCTTTGAGATCCAGCCTAGGTATTTGGGTTTGGTGTAGTGGTTAAGTGCGCGGACTCCAATCTGGGAGAACCGGGTTTGATTTCCCACTTCTCCACTTGCAGCTGTTGGATGACCTTGGGCAAGCCATAGTTCTGTCAGAACTGTTCTCTCAAGGACAGTTCTGGAAAGAGCTCTCCCAGCCCCACCTACCTCACAGGGTGTCTGTTGTAGAGAGGGGGAATGAAAAGGAGTTTGTAAGCTGCTCTGATACTTCAAGTGAAGGGCGGGGTATAAATCCAATTCTTCTTCTTCCGAAATGCGCTCTTCCTTCGGGCGATCTGCACCTCCTTCCGAAGGCTGTATGCACCAGAGGGAAAATCTCTGGGGAGGACTCTGGAGGCCGCGTGCCTGAGCCAAGGCCGGGGGTGGGCTGGCCCTGTAACTTATGGGGCAACTTCCCAACAGATACTGACCTGGAGGGCTGCTGGCAGCCAGGCACGAGCCAAGCAGTGCACTGCCGGTTGGCCCTGGGGTTTTGGAGAGCCAGGGCCAGCTAGAGTGGACAACGTGGACCTTGATGGACCAATAGTCTGACTCAAGGTTCGGCAGAAGGCAGATGCAGGTGGGCCGCCATGTTGGTCTGAAGCACAGAACAAACTTTGAGTCCAGGGGCACCTTGAAGAGCAACCAAGTTTTGTTCTTGGGATAAGCTTGTGTGTGCAGGCACACTTCATGAGCCAGTTTGGTGTAGTGCTTAGGAGTGTGGAATCTAAAATGGGAGAGCCGGGTTTGATTCCCCACTCCTCCACATGCAGCTGCTGGTATGACCTTGTTCTCTCAGGAGCAGTTCTCTCAGGAGCTCTCTCAACCAATGTTCCCTCTAAACTGAGTAAGTGTGAGCCAGCTCACCGTTTTTTAGCCCCCGGTTCACAGATTTCTGTCTTAGCTCAGGAAGGATGGCTCCAGAGCAAACTGATTTATTCAGTAGCCAAATCACTTGCTCACAACTGTATTACCAGTAGCCCACAAAGTAGAATATTTGCTCACAGGACTCCACAGCTTAGAGGGAGCATTGCTCTCAACCTCACCTACCTCACAGGATGTCTGTTGTGGGGAGGGGAAGGGAAAGGAGTTTGTAAGCCGCTCTGAGACTCCTTCAGGTAGTGAAGAACAGGGCATAAATCCAATCTCCTCTTCTTCTTCCTCTAATCTGGGAGAACCGGTTTTGATTCCCCACTCCTCCACTTGCACCTGGCTGAATGACCTTGGGCAAGCCGTAGTTCTGTCAGAGCTGTCCTTGAAAAAGAGCAGTTTCTGTCAGAGTTCTCTCAGCCCCACCTACCTCACCGGGTATCTGTCGTGGGGAGGGGAAGGGAAAGGAGATTGTAAGCCACTCTGAGACTCCTTCAGGTCATGAAGAACAGGGTATAAATCCAATCTCCTCTTCTTCCTCCTCCTCTTCTTCCACTGGACTCAATCATTGTTCCATAGAAGGCAGTTTCGTTTAGAGAGGGTCCTGTGGCTCAGGGGCAGAGCATCTGCTTGGTATGTGGAAGGTCCCAAGTTCAATCGCCAGCATCTCTAGTTAAAAGGCTGGTGTGAGGGTCCTCTGCCTGAGACCCTGGAGAGCAGCTGCCGACCAGAGCAGGGAAGACTGGCCCTGCAAGCTCCAGGAACTGGCTCTGTGCAAAGCAGCCTCATGTATTCAGGAGGGACTGTGTCAGAGGAGCAGGCAGAAAAGGCTGAAAGGTGGCCGTTGGGAGGCCGAGAAGCTATTGTCCAAGACCCAGGCCCGCTCTGTCAGCGGGCAATAAATAAATGAAATTGATAAAGCCCACTTGCTACTGCCTGATGCTGCCTGGTGGATCTCTGAGAGCTCCGGGTGGAGCGAAGTGTCGCTCTGCTCTATAGGGCAGCCGGGCCTCTCAAGCTCCCTGGAGATGGCATCGGGCTCAAACAGCGCACGGAGGAGCAGGGAAGTTCAGAGGCAGTGCAGAGGCGAAGTGTGACCCCCCCCTCTCCCCCCAGACTTGGACAGATTCGGTGGAGAAATACCAAGCTGTCAGTTTAGTTCAGTGCCCAGGATAATTAATTACATCTGATGACAATTAATCATCCTGACGAATTTTGTTTGCTTGCAGAGGGCAGGAGGGACATGCTGAAGACAAATGTCTCTGGACAAAGCTCAGCAGGGCCAAATCTCGCCTGTCGGGACACAAATGGCCACATTGGCCCACGCAAAGTCTAGAAGGAGAAACCAAATCCAGGTGACACCTTTTATTAGGGCTGAGCCAGCTGACCCAGAATACCATGCAAGCTTTTGAATGCATCAGAGTCATGCCTCAGGCAGATGGTACAAACTTTTTAAATGGAGGAAGAAGGAAAACTCCTGCGCCAGCTGTGGAGGTTTAGGATGCTGACGGGCACATATATTGTCTCAATTGCTGTGGGTGTTAGAGTCCAGCACTTAGAATCACCAAATCACAGAGTTGGAAGGGTCCCTAGAGGCCATCTAGTCCCACCCCCTGCTCAAGGCAGGATCAGCCCAGAGCATCCCTGACAAGTGTTTGTCCAGCCGCTGCTTAAAGACTGCCAGGGAGGGGAAGCTCACCACCTCCCCGGGCAGCTGATTCCACTGCTGAACAACTCTTCCTGTACAAATTACTGCATGCACACATAAACATATTCCCAGAATTAAACTTCTTTGGTCTTCAAGGTGCCACTGGACTCAAACTTTGTTCTGTTGCTTCAGATCAACATGGCTACCACACCTGGAATAATAGAATCATGGAATGTTAGACTTGGAACTGGGACCTTGCAGGTCATCTAGTCCAACCCCCTGCACTCTGCAGGAGCAGAGCCGAAAGAGAGCCCTACAGCATACCCGGAAGATGGTCGTCCAGCCTCCGCTTGAAAATGTCCAGCGAAGGAGCATCCACCACCTCCTGAGACATGTCTGAATGATCATAGATTAGCTGCGCTATGTAACACTAATCAAGGGCTGGTGGAAGCTTTCGCTTTTCCGCCTTCTCACGGCCTTCGAGAAAGTCTGTAATGATAAACATTCTCACCATTATAATTGTCTTGTGTTACTGCACCTGCTTATTATGTAATGCTGACTGTATGTATGAGGGCTGGACCAAAGTACGTGTAGTTCCCAACTTTGTAATATTCTTCAGTTCTGGCAAAGCGTTCAATTTGAATGCGACTTTTCTGACTTCTAAAATAAAGCCTATTAAATGGACTTACCGAGTCTGAGAGTTACTGTGCGAGCTGACACTAGGTCATGGTGAGTCTTTCAAAAGCAAATTAATTTGCATGTTTCCCAACAGTTGCATTCTCATGGGAATGCTTTTGAATGACTCACCATGACCTGGGTATTCTACAGCAGGACTGCGCTAGCAGAAGAGGGTATTGTTGGAGATGTATGGAAGGTGCCCCTCTTGAGTGCCCTTCTACGCTTCCCTGCCCTGTGGAAGGGAACTAAAGACACATTTAAATGCTCTCTGAGTTGTCTTTTCCCAGGTCCCATGATGCCTCCCCCAAAAAATTCCGCAGTGGGAGGGAGATCCCCATGGCCGCTGCCAGCAGCAGGGGGTCTCTTCTAAAAAATAAGGTTTCTGGCATGGCTGTTTGTGGGGTGGGGCTTTTAATTAGGGGGGCAGGCCTCGGAATTGCCCCACTGTAGCTATGGGCCTGTTCCAATGATGAGTTCACTAAATCCAATCATAGCCAGAAAAGTTAGATCCAAGGTTGTTTCCTAGAGCTACAAAACTGGTAGCATAGCTTTTATGATGTTAAAACTTCGATTGTTTTATTTGTTCAAATGCTGAACAGTCTTATTCTGAAGGCATTGTTATGTTTTCTTAATACTATTGTATTATACCCTGCCCCACTGTAGCTACAGGCCTGCGCTCATGCCTCAGTTGCACAGGAGAGGGGGGGGGGAGAGGCAACTTTCCTGGGTTTCATCCAATACTCCCTCTAAGCTGTGGAGTCCTGTGAGCAAAAATTCTACTTTGTGAGCTCCTGGCATTAAAACTATGGGTGAGCAATTTGGCTACCGCATAAATTAGTTTGTTCCGGAGTCCCATCCCTTCCTGAGCCAAGACAAAAAATGTGTGACTAGAAGCTAAAAAACCATGAGCTAGCTCACACTAACTCAGCTTAGAGGGAGCACTGGTGTTCATCTATTGTTGCTCCCTCCAGGTGGGGCCTGGAGATCTCCCAGAATTACGACAGATCTCCAGGTGACAGAGATCAGTTCACATGGAGAAAATGGCGGCTTTGGAGGGTGGAGTCTATGCAGGGGTCGTTTCATAGAAAAAGAGCTAGGGGGACTCATTAGCATAACTCATTACATGGGGGAGGGAGATGCTCAAAAGCTGTATTTGTGGACTCGCGTTTTTGTAAATAAGTAGTAAACGCATTAGTCAGACTCAACTTTTTAATGTTCAAACAAACATTCAAACTGGAATGGTTCCCTCCAGCAGTGTGGTGTAGAGACTAGGATCTGGGAGACCCAGGTTGAAGTCCCCTGAAAGCTCACTGGGTGCCCTTGGGCCAGTCACACGCTCTCTCAGCCTAACCCACCTCACAGTGGTGTTGTAGTGAGGATAAAAGCGGGAAGAGAAAGCTGGGTCCCCACTGGGGAGAAAGGCGGTCTGAATAAATAGATTTGGTACCCAGAACAGGAGACCTCTGTTCCTACAGATTAGCATTTCTCCTTCTGCCTATAAGCTTTGAGATCCAGCCTAGGTATTTGGGTTTGGTGTAGTGGTTAAGTGCGCGGACGCGATCCCCCCGAATCGACCTCTGAGTCTATGGCGTTTACACCCTGCTGAAGTCCCTCCCCTCCCCCAAACCATGCCTTCCTCAGGCTTAACCCCAGAATCCCCAGGCATTTCCTAACCTAGAGTTGGCAACCCTAGCATGGCACTTGAAGCCTCGTGCCTGTGGCCCTACCAGGGAGGGGGAGGGAGGGAAGAGGAGAGGCAGTGTTCCCTCTAAGCTGAGTTAGTGTGAGCTAGCTCACTGTTTTTTAGCCTCCGGCTCACACGTTTTTGTCTCAGCTCAGGAAGGGATGGCTCCAGTGCAAACTAATCTATGCAGCAGCCAAATCGCTCGCTCACAACTTTAATGCCAGTAGCTCACAAAGCAGAATTTTGGCTCACAAGACTCCACAGCTTAGAGGGAACTCAGGAGGAGAGGAGAGCTCTTGCCCAGGTGCGATTTTTGAATTCAGCATTTATCGAGAGAGAGAGAGAGAGAAAAGCACAAGCGTGCAATTCCAGGAGGAGGACGTACACGTGTTTAAGAAATGTGCAAGGCAGCATCTTGGATGTCAGGGATAAAGCCACAAAGGATCGAGACAAAAAAATAAACCCACTCAGCTTTGTAGATACGCTGATGAGGTGCGACTGGCCCGGAAAAAAGATCTGGGGGTCAGAGTGGACAGCTTGGTGGAAGAGTTGCTGACTCAGTGCGCGGCAGCTGTGAAGAAGACAAACGCCGTGCTGGGGAGTATTAGGAAAGGAATGGAAAACACAGCAGCAAGTATCCTAACGACCCTTACTTGGTTCCAGGGATACGCCAGCGGAAACATAAATGGACTTAGCACCATATGGATAAACATACGGAGCAGAGGTCCATCAGTGGCTACTAGACACAAGGTAACCTTTTTATACAGGACGCAGTGGCTCAGAGGTTAAGATGCTGACTTACAGACCAGAAGGTCTGTAGCTTGGCATTTCAAGACCCTGGTGCCGCATGACAGAGTGAGCATCCGTCTCTGGCCCCAGCTCCTGCCAACCTAGAAGTTCAAAAGCAAGAAACTGCACGTAGATAAATAGGTACCACTTCGGTGGGAAGGTAACAGCGTTCCGTGCACCTCGGCGTCTAGTCATGCCGGCCACATGACCACGGAAAATGTCTTTGGACAGCACTGGCTCTTTGGCTTGGAAACGGAGATGAGCACCGCATCCCTAGAGTCGGATTCAACTAGCTTTTGAGCAAGGGAAACCTTTACCTTTACTAACATTTCTATAGCTAGAGCATTCTGGCTGCGGTCACACAGACGAAATAATCGACTTTCAGTGCACTTTCCAACTGGATTTTACTATGTGAACTGGCAAAATCTAGTTGGAAAGCGGATTCAAAGTGGATTGACAGTGGATTGAAAGTGGATTATTTAACGTGATGCTCTGTATTCTTGGTCCTGGGGGGGGGGGCTAGAGTGGGAGGGCTTCTGATGGCACCTGGTATTTTTGGCCCCTGTGTGATCCAGAGTGTTGGACTGGATGGGCCAATGGCCTGATCCAACATGGCTTCTCTTATGTTCTTTTTTCTGGGGCAAGGGATGCTTTGTGTTCTTGAAGTGGCAGGTCGAATGAAACCCCACCTCAAATTCTTATCAATGAACCTCTGCATCTCTTCCTTTTCAGTGGGGCTCATGGCATATAGTTTTTGGGTGTGGCTCTTCCCCCATTCCAGATGCCAGAGGTGCTCTCTACACCATGCGTCCAAAAAGATAAGAGTCCCTGAGCTCCACTGCATGTAGGGGTCATGAACTTGGAGCCACAGACTGCCCAGCACCATCGGGAACTTGGTCACGGGATTTATCACAAAGGACCTCATTTCCCGGTGCGCCAACACTCCCACGGGCAAATACACTGTCCAATATCAGCAAGCCTCCTTCATAGGGGCACCGTCCATCTGAAAAAAGGAATGACAGTGCACTAAAAAAAAGTTAACCATTATTGACCAGGAGGAAGAGAACAATCCATACGTAGTGAGGGCTCTCAGCCAGAGGTTAGGACCATACCGACTGGTATGGAGGTCCAGTTGGAACATCTCCAGGCATGCAAGTAGACTCATCCACTGTTACCCACCTTGCCCTTTGTGCCCTGGATCAAAGAGGTGGTTCAAAGTTTTCACTGGTGGGCTTCTCTCACATTCAAGACACAGCAGCGAGGGTGGTGGGCGAGACGGGTGCAGCCCTTTCTGCCCTGCAGCGACCCTGACCAATGCTTGGGAGGGCAGCCGGAGGGACTTCTGGGGGGGGGGCAGGCGCAGGCAGCTTTGGGATTCTGACATGGGGAGGTGCAGCCACCACCCCAGGTGGAGCCAACCCAAAAAGGGGGTGGTACTACAGGAGGCAGAGCGACACACACGGACAAAGCCCGAACGCAGGGGGAAAGGACGCAATTTTTAAAATCCGGTGGGGCAGAGCAGTGAGAGAGAATGAAACCAAGACTGTGGGGGCAGCTGCCACGGAAACAACATTATTTTTTCATATGCCCAGTCAGTCATCTCTCCAGTGGCCAATCAGAAGCCCCGCTGGGCAGCAGCTGCCTGACCTGGCCAGACTCTCTTTCTAACAGCACTTAGTGGGTGCCAGGAAAGGCATTGGCGGGCATCGTGGTGCCTGTGGGGACCCCTTTATTGGGGGGGGGGGTCCTTGGCACAATGACATTGCTTCCAGCACAGCCTGGAAATGACGTCATCCTCCCAGGGCTGATCCTAGAATCATAGAATCATAGAGAGTGGAAAGGAGTCCTACAGACCATCTAGTCCAGCCCCCTGCCCAGAGAAGGACCAGCCTAAAGCATCCCTGACAAATATTCCTCCAGCCTCTTCTTGAAAGCTGTCAGTGAAGGGAGCACTCACCACCTCTCCAGGCAGCTGATTCCACCTGTGAACCACCCTGACCGTGAAAAAGTTTTTCCTAGCATCTAGCTGATACCTTTCTGCTTGTGATTTAAACCCGTTGCTTCGGGTCCTGTCCTCTGCTGCCGACTGGAACAGCTCCTTGCCCTCCTCCAAAGGACAGCCTTTCACATATTTAAAGAGAGCAAAAATGTCCCCCCTCAGTCTCCTCTTCTCCAAACTCAACATTCCCAGGGCCCTCAAGGCCTTTCCTCACAGGGCTCCATCTCCAGACCCCTGATCCTCCTCGTCGCTCTCTTCTGCACCCTCTTGGTTTTGCCCACATCCTTTTTGAAGTGAGGCCTCCAGAACTGCACACAGGAGGACTCCAGGTGCGGCCTGACCAGGGCAGTCTATACAGAGGGGCTATATGACCTCCTGCAATTTCGATGCCATGGCCCTTTTAATGCAACCCAAGACTGAATTGGCCTTTTTTGCCACCGCGTCACACGGACTGCTCATATTTCGTTTGCAGTCTGCCCTTACCCCAAGATCTCCTTCGCATACACTCCTCCCCAGAAACGTATCCCCCACCCAGTATCTGTGCTTGACCTTTTTTGTGGCCCAGATGTAATACGGTTGCTAGATCCTGTTGCTAGATTGTCACCATCCAGCACAATGGGGTCGTCCCTGGGTGGGGCCAGGAGGAACATCATCGCGGGGGGGGGTGTCCCTCCCATTTTGCCCAGGCATCTCCTCCTGCTGCCCACCTGCATGGTATCAGGCAACGGGAGTGGGGGTGGGTGGGTGGGAAATCTCCCCCCACCGCCAGGGGGGAAGCTGCCAGCCCCGCTTGGAACGCAGTCCTTCCCTGTGTGGGCCTTTGGTCTGCTGCGGCGTGGCAGTACTCGGTGGGTGGGTGGGTGTGTGCTGGGGGAAATTGAGGAAACCACATGAGTGCTGGGGGCCGTGGACTGGATCAGGCCAGTGGGCCTCAGGGAGCCATTAAGTGGAGCTGATGACTTCCAAACGAGCCCATCAAATCGGAGCCACATTCTCGGCCTCACCGTTGTGGGCAGCCAGCCAGCCACCTCCATGGATCTGCAATAAAAGAACAGGCCCATTTTTTTCTGGAGCCAAACAGAATCCATTTGAGGGGGATCATAAAAATCAAACCGCGCTTATAAATAAAACCCAGGCAAGCTCCGGGCTTGGCCTTTGCCTTATAAATAAATCCACGTTGGCTCCACACCGGGGCTTGGCTGTTTCCGTTTGTCATTGAGACGATGATGGGATTGCCGGCCCGCCCAGCTCTGTGGAAGGAGCGGGAAACTTTTGGTTATCCGCTTTGCTGTGCAGAAACCAGGCGCAGGGCTTCTTTGGACTTTGGGAAGGAGTCTTGGGCTGAGTGCAGGCAGGGGGGACGGACAAATGGAAGGAGGCATCGTCAACTGTCCAGATTTGCTGCCTTCAGCAGCTTTAAAGGGTGTTAGCCAACCACACTGAAGATAGTTCCAGAGAGCCAGTTCGGTGTCGTGGTTAAGTGGGCGGACTCTAATCTGGGAGCACCGGGGTTGATTCCCCACTCCTCCACTTGCACCTGGCTGGATGGCCGTGGGAAAGCCATAGTTCTGACAAGAGCTGTCCTTGAAAGAGCCGTTTCTGTCAAGAGCTCTCTCAGGCCCACCTGCCTCCCAGGGTGTCTGTTGTGGGGAGGGGAAGGGAAAGGAGTTTGTAAGCCGCTCTGAGACACCTTTGGGTAGTGAAGGGCGGGCTATAAATCCAATCTCTTCTTCTTT
>NW_015164676.1:1108653-1113080 GCF_001447785.1 Gekko japonicus
CATGATGACCCTCTTCTTCCGTCATGATGACCCTCCAGAGTATCCTCAAATGCCCTCATGCCCCGCTTGAGCCATCTGGGTGGAATTAGTGGAAGCACCAGGACGGTGGACTAGGCAGACTTTGGGATGCTTCCTCAGGGCCTGTCCTTAAAAATTGTGTTGGTCTCTCAGTTGTTGATGGACTTGAATCTAGGAGCAGAAAGCTGTTTTGGCTCCGTGATGAATGCCAAGGGAGGCAATTGCAGGAGGTGCCAGTATCTCTCTCTCACGGTGCTGATCCCTGGGAAGGCAAGCCCCCACCTTCTGGCTTCAGTGGTCAGCAGTGTTCCCTCTAAGCTGAGTGAGTGTGAGCTAGCTCACAGTTCTTTAGCCTTCAGCTCACACATTTTTGTCTTAGCTCAGGAAGGATGGCTCCAGAGCAGACTAATTTATGCAGCAGCCAGATCACTCACATCTTTAATGCCAGTGGCTCACAAAGTAGAATTTTTGCTCACAAGACTCCACAGCTTAGAGGGAGCATTGGTGGTCACTCAGGGTCTCCGAACCCAGGCCAGTGGCTATGGTGGGGCTTTGGGGGGATCTGCCCCCTTCCTTAAAGGCACAGCCCCACAAGCTTTTATCTTGTAAATGCTTTTTTCAGTCATTGTTAAACATTTTTTTATAAGGCCTGCGCTCCTTTAAGCAGAGTGGGGTGCTGTAGCTGACTGATTCCTGCACTGAGCAAGGGGGTTGGAGTAGGTGACCTCTAGGATACCTCTAACTCTGTGTCAAGAAACTGGTCTCCTTTCAGAGACTTTTCCTGCCTAAGGGTTAGCTGTCTTGACTATAGAAGTCATCACCCCCCACCTGCCGGCTTGTTCTCAGAACTGTTGCTTAGGCCGGCAGAAGGGATTAACTTGCGGCAGCTGAGAACTGTCGTCTAAAGTGATTGACAGCTTGCAATTTAGAGATCTATCCTGGGAACAGCTTTCTGTTGGCTGAATGGCCTTTCCTTCTGCACTGAGAACTTCGGCCCCACCAGGAAAAAGAAATTGCCCCACAAGCCACGAAATCCTGGCCACGGGCCTGCCTGGACCACACCTGGCCCTGCCTTTGGAAGCAGAAGGCAGGGCGGTTCTCCTGACTCTGGAGGCCCACATGCCAGGTGGGAAGAGGGGAGGGGAGGCACTGTATTAGGCAGGTGGTTCACATGTGCTGACTAGGCACCCAAGGAGAGGCCTCCTCGGATCCTCCTGGATCAATAACTGAAACTTGGGCACTCTCCCAGCACAGTAGTAGACCGAGGCTGCGATCACACACACTCAATAATCCACTTTCAATGCACTTTCCAATGCACTTTCCAACTGCATCTTACTGTGCATTGGAAAGTGCATTGGAAAGTGCATTGGAAAGTGCATTGGAAAGTGGATCCAAAGTGGATTATTGAGTGTGTGTGACCACAGCCCGAGAGTATCTTTCTCACAGGGGCTGAACCACATGTGGGGGGGCTGTGGGGGGGCTTTCTCTGCTAAATGGCTCACAAATTCTGCATTCAAACAACGTTTGAGTCCAGCGGGAACTTTAAGACCAACAGAGTTTAATTCTGGGTATAAGTGTGTATACACACTTCTTCAGATACACTGAAACAGACTTCCTCAACCATGACGTATAGGTAGAGAGGGGGGGGTGAGAGTTAGTTGCCCGGAGGGGGCTAATTAGAGTCCAGATGCATAAGTAACTGAGCAGTAAGTATAGCAAACATTGGATTAAAGTAGTTGGTAAGACCTGTGAATAGCAGCAAATTAGCATACAGATAACAGGAGAGTTAACAAACAGGCAGGAGAACTAAGTTTAAGCTCAGTGGCCCCTTTAAGATCAAGAAGGCTGGGCCTGCCCAGTGGGGAGGGCAGGATATAAATCTAATAAATAAATAAATAAAGTTTAATTCTGGGTATAAGCAAGAACGGAGTGACTTAGCATGGGTAGTGAGATAGGAACCCAATGTTTCTGTTAAGTCCTGGGGGGTTTTCTTGCAGAACACAGAGTCCAAGTTTGCCTGTTCTGACTACCGCAGATTTGACTCTGGTGGGGCACCGTGGGAGAGGAGATGGAGGGTCTGGTTCAGCCATGTCCCACTGCCATGAAATTCCATAGGTCAGTCCTGCTTTCTTTGGAGGACCCTGCCTGCCTCACAGGGTTGTCGTGAGGATAAAAGGGAAGAGAAGATAGCAGGATAGGCTGCCCTGCGCTCCTTGCCATTCTACAGAGCCAGTGACGTGTGACGGTTACAGTGTCAGACCAGTATCTGGGGAATGCAGGTTCAAATCCCCACTTGCGCCATGGAAACTCACTGGGTGACCTTGGGCCAGTCACCCACTCTCAGCCTGACCTACCTCCCAGGGCAGTTGTGATGCTAAAACAGAGGAGAGGAGAACCATGGAAGCCCCTCTGGGTCCTCACTAGGGAGAAAAGTGGGATGTAAGCAAAGTAAATGTAGGGATGCAGACAGAGGTCTGGAATGCACTTGTGCACCTAGCTTTCTTCTTGCAAGGCAGTCCCCTTCCTAGGCAGAGTCAGACCCATCTGAGGAGGGCCTAACAGTGTCGGGCACCCACTGAGCAAAGGGAGGGGACTCCACCCCTGCCCTGCCAGCCCCAATTAAGCCAGCCGGAGGAAAGAGGCATCGCGGCGGGAGGGCTGGATCGGAGCCGCTCTTCTTTGGCCAGTCAGCACGTTGCCTGCCGCTCACTGGAGAAGCAAAGAGTCAGCAAATAAACCCCCCAAGCTGGAACTGGCCAAGAAGTGTTCCATTAACGGGAGGGAGGGGGTGGGGCGGGGGGGTGTAACGTCATCTGCCTAATCTGCTGCCCGTAATGACTTCTTTCCTGGGCAAAGGCAGGAAGCAGCAGCGGCCTCCAGCACTGATGGATTCTGCTTGTCAGAACGAGCAGGCCATGCGCCAAATGGAGGGAGCCAACCCGGTTACCTGGGCATAGACCAAGGCAGACCATTTGCTTCATCACCTTTGCACTGGCTGGTAAGAGATCAGGCGTTTGGGCCAGTTTGGTGTAGTGGTTGAGTGCACGGACTCTAATCTGGGAAAGCCGGTTTGGATTCCCCACTCCTCCACTTGCAGCTGCTGGATGACCTTGGGCAAGCCATAGTTCTGTCAGAGGTGTTCTTGGAAAAGAGCCATTTCTGTCAGAGCTCTCTCAGCCCCACCCACCTCACAGGATGTCTGTTGTGGGGAGGGGAAGGGGTTTGTAAGCCGCTCTGAGACTCCTCTGGGTAGTGAAGGGCGGGGGATAAATCCAATCTCCTCCTCCTCCTCTTCTCCTCCTCTTCCTCCTCCTTCTCCTTCTTCCATCTTAGGGGAGCCCCCTTGTGGAAGAGAGGGAGAGCTTCCCAAAAGGCTGGACTGGCAGGGACTTTGGGGCAGAGGGCCGAAGCCACACAAGCCCCCCTCTCCCATGGTCAGAAATACTTTGCAAGCAGAGAGCGGTTAAGTTTGGCTGCAAAAGTCAGGAGCGTGACGTCTGGCAGAAAGGACTTGATGGATGGGTTTGTAAATCCTGTGCCGCTCCTCCTGTGATGATTTTTCATCTCTCTGCTCAAAACGCTCACAAGAAGAGCAGCAGCCCTCAGATGCATCAGTCAGGACGCTGCTGACAGCCTGGGGGGGGGGGCACTGAATTTGTCAGATGGGTCCCGTGATCTGACGGATGGCTTGGCCGCCCGCCTACTCTCCCCAGGAGGCAGGAAGGAGATGGGATAGCAGAGAACCACTAACCCTAACCAGTGTTCCCTCTAAGCTGAGCTAGTGTGAGCTAGCTCACGGTTTTTTAGCCTCCAGCTCACACATTTTTGTCCTAGCTCAGGAAGGATGGGCTCCAGAGCCAACTAATTAGGCAGTAGCCAAGTTGCTGGCTCACAACTTTAATGCCAGGAGCTCACAAAGTAGAATTTTTGCTCACAAGACTTCACGGTTTAGAGGGAGCGTTGACCCTAACCCTACAAGGATCACCTGCTGGCTCCTTCCACCACCACCACCACCATGTAGAAGCCGACAGGAGGCCAGCATAGTGTTGGCCTTTTTTCTTGCCGTGTGCAACTGCAATAGAAAAGGCCAGTGCTATGCTGGGGATTATTAGGAAGGGAACTGAAAACAAATCAGCCAGTATCATCATGCCCCTGCATAAATCAATGGTGTGTCCTCATTTTGAATACTGTGTACAGTTCTGGTCACCGCACTTCAAAAGGGATATTATAGCATTGGGAAAGTGCAGAAAAGGGCAACTGGAATGATAAAAGTGTTGGAACACTTTCCCTATGAAGAAAGGTTGAAGTGCTTGGGGCTCTTTAGCTTGGAGAAATGATGACTGAAGGGTGACACGACGAGGTTTACAAGATGATGCATGGGATAGAGCAGGTAGAGAAAGAGGTACTTT
>NW_015164676.1:1113785-1115385 GCF_001447785.1 Gekko japonicus
TGGAGGAGCTTCTGGAGTTCTGGCCCCAGTGGTGGACCTCCTGATGGCACCTGGTATTTTTGGCCACTGTGTGACCCAGAGTGTTGGACTGGATGGGCCATTGGCCTGATCCAACATGGGCTTCTCTTATGTTCTCATAGGAACTCTCGGTTTGGGGCAAGGGATGCTCTGTCTTCTTGGTTCTTGGGTGGGGGGGCAACAGTGGGAGATCTCCTAGTCTCCTGGCCCCACTGCTGGACCTCCTGATGGCACCTGGTATTTCTGGCCACTGTGTGACCCAGAGTGTTGGACTGGATGGGCCACTGGCCTGATCCAACATTGGCTTCTCTGATGTTCTCATGTTCTCTTATGACTGTCTGGTTAGTGCTTGGATGGGAGACCACCACGGACGTCCAGAGTTGCTATTTCAGAGGCAGGCAAGGGATGACACCCCCCCCCCAAAGTCTCTTGCCTTGAAAACCCTGCGGGGTTGACGTCAGTCATCTGTGAGCTGACAGCACTTAACATCACCACCAAACCGGAAAGCAAGCAATAAAGGTAGGAGTAACTATATAAAGGAGTAAGACTCAGATTTATAAAAACTGTATAACAACATGAAGAGCTGAGCGATGGGCGTCTGCTAGGAGGGACTTGCCAGACTAAGTGGCCTTCCTTGACCTTGGCTGGGTCCCTGGGGGCTCGTCTGGGGGCATAATGAGGAGAATGCCTCGGAGCTGGGATCAGAAGTCACGGGGCCTGACTCGACACCTGTCCCTTCCCCAGCCTGCCCTGATCCATCATCCCTCCCAGTTATAATCCCACATGTCCACTGGGAGAAGGTCATAGGAGGAATTGCTCTGGATTCTCAGGCAATGAGATGCAAAGAGGAGGAACCCAAACATTCCAAAGGCCATTTTCATCACGATGCGCTGAGGAGGGGTCATCATTTCCAAATCCTCCGGAAGGGAGGATAGATAGAGCAGGGCTGCGTGCGCGTCCGTCTGTGTATTGGGGGTGGGGGTGGTTTAATTCAGAGAGAAAAAGGATACAAGTGCAATCTTCAGGCATGGCTTAGCTGCCAGGGAGGCAGGTGAGAGCGTTCTTGGTCTCAGGAGACATGGGTGGGAGGGAGGGGCCCACCATGGTGGTCATTTCTTAGTCTTTCAAAGAGGAAAGACACTAAAGGGAGACAGTGCGGTCTGATCCATTGTGCAGGGGGTTGGACTAGATGACCCTGGAGGTCCCTTCTGACTCTATGATTCTGTGATTTCAAAGCCGTCTGATTGTAGGATTACCAGGTCCCCCGGCCACCAGCGGGGGTGGCAGGGTGGGGTTGCCAGATCCAGGCTGGGAAACTCTTGGGGATTTGGGGATGGAGCCTGGGGAGGGCAGGGACCCCCATGGGGCACAATGCCACAGAAAGTCCACCCTTCAAAGCATCCATTTTCTCCAGTGGAACTGATCTCTGCAGTCTGGAGAGGAGCTGTAATTCTGGGGGATCCCCAGGCCCCACCTGGAGGGTGGCATCCCTATCTGATAGTCCTGTCCCATGTTCAGTTGCCCTGGACCCAGACATTAATAAGTTTCCTTCAAAGCACAGACTGGAGGACATTTGCTCACA
>NW_015164676.1:1115429-1117022 GCF_001447785.1 Gekko japonicus
GTGTCCGCTGTGTGCTGTATTGCGTTCGGGAATAGTTTACAACCTTATTACTCTATAAGTCCTTCCAGGGACTTTAAAAAAAAAGCTAGCTGCTGTTTGTCTGTACATCAAGACTCCTACCTCAGGAATCCCGATTGATTTGAAGAGTAGACAAAGTGCTTTCCTTCAGCCAAGGCAGCAGAGGAGAGGAGAAGAACCCCAGAAGGACAATCCTCTATAAACTTGGAGGGGGGAGAAGCAGCAAACTCCTTCGGGATTCCCCCTCAGCCCTGGCAGTCTGCAGACATTATGAGGTTTCAACTCCTGCACAGCCGTATCTCTGACCACTAGGTGTTATTCAAGATCATTCAAGACCAGCCGGAGGAAGTAGTGGTAGTCGAGAGCCAGTTTGGTGCAGTGGTTAAGTGTGCGGACTCTAATCTGGGAGAACCGGGTTTGATTCCCCACTCCTCCACTTGCACCTGGCTGGATGACCTTGGGCAAGGCACAGTTCTCTCAGAGCTGTTCTCTCAAGGGCAGTCCTCGAAAAGAGCTCTTTCAGCCCCGCCTACCTCACAGGGTGTCTGTTGTGGGGAGGGGAAGGGAGAGGAGATTGTAAGCCGCTCTGAGACACTTTGGGTAGTGAAGGGCGGGGGATAAATCCAATCTCTTCTTCTCTTCTTCTTCTAGTCTGGAAGGGGGGTGGGGAAGGAAGAAAAAGAAATAAAGCAGCATCTGCCTCACATTATCCTGAGAAACGTTTATTAATGAACAGAAGAGAAACGCAATTATTTCATTCACTGTTCATCTCAATGCAACAAGCAATGTTTAAGTTCATAAAAAGTCTCTCCAAAACCTTATTTCTTTTTTTTTTTTTTGCCATCAAGCCACAGCCGACTTATGGTGACCCCATAGGGGTTTTCCAATTTAGTAGACGTGCTGCCAAAGCAAGCCCATAGGGGGGTTTTCAAGGCAAGAGACGACCAGAGGTGGCTTGCCATGGCCTGCCTCTGCGTAGCAACCCCAGATCTCCTTGGTGGTCTTCCGTCCAAATTCTAACCATGGCTGACCCAGCATAACTTTTGAAATCTGATGAGATCACGCCAAGCCTGGGCCATCCAGGTCAAGGCAAGGGACTAACAGAGGTGGTTTGCCCTGGACTGCCTCTGCAGAGCAACCCTGGGCTTCCTGGGTGGTCTCCCCTCCAAGTGCCAACCTGGGCCCACCCTGCTTAGCTTCTGAGATCTGAAGAGATCAGGCTAGCCTGGGCCATCCCAGGTCAGGATAAACCTTCTCCTCAGGGGTCATTTCCTGCCGGAGCGCACAGGAGCGGAGCTCCAGCAGTAAGGAGCCCAGGGGGCGGGCACATGCCACAAGCCCCACCCCCCTGCTCCCAACTGTCAGGCCACAAGGAGCAAGAAGCAGCCAGGTAAGTTGCAAGGCCCCCCCCATCCTGCCTTCAGGTACAAGCTCTCCCTCCTCTGTGATGGCAGATCTGTGCATTCCCCACCCCATAGCTAGCAATCCAAAACAGTCCAGGGGCACCTTTAAGACCAGGTTTTATTCAGGTACAAGCTCTCCCTCTGCGAGGACAGATCTGCACGTCCCCCCCCC
>NW_015164676.1:1120865-1121013 GCF_001447785.1 Gekko japonicus
GTGAACGTCTTTTGTCAGGAATGGCCCAAAGCAGCAGGGCACCCGGAGTTATACTACTTTCAAAACACCCCCCATTACAAGCAGAAGCCAATAAGTGGTGTGCGTGCAGGCGGGAGGAAAGAGACCGGGCAAAATAAGAGCCGTTTGT
>NW_015164676.1:1121051-1121291 GCF_001447785.1 Gekko japonicus
CAAACCAGACAAGAGACATTGTTAGTGTACCAGGCTGAGGAGAGGAGGATCTCCCCCCTAAACATTCCAGGGAAATATCAGTGTTAACTGACATCAGGCACACTTCTTCAAATACATTGGAATGGAAGATGAGGTTCTAAACTTATAGACAGGGATTTAACAGAATATCAACATGTAACATAATGTTTAAGTTCTGCAAAGTGAGAAACTAAATAACAAGTTAAGGTTATAAGGTCCACA
>NW_015164676.1:1121310-1123468 GCF_001447785.1 Gekko japonicus
CCAGGATATTAGAAGCCCTCCCACTGTTGACCCCCCCAAGCACCAAGATGACAGAGCATCACTTGCCCCAGAGCCCCTATCTATACCTTGTGGCTAATAGTGCCATCAGGAGGTCCACCAGTGGGGCCAGGACATTAGAAGCCCTCCCACTGTTGACCCCCCCCAAGCACCAAGATGACAGAGCATCACTTGCCCCAGAGCCCCTATCTATACCTTGTGGCTAATAGCCACTGATGGACCTCTGCTCCATATGCTTATATAATTCCCTTTTGAAGCCGTCCATGCTTGTAGCCGCCACCACTTCCTGTGGCAGTGAATTCCAAGTGTTAATCACTTGGATTAGTCCAACTCTCGCAGCTTTGACCATGCGGACTTTTGTTGGCAGGGTGATGTCTCTACTTTTTATCATGCTGTTTAGGTTCGCTATCGCTTTCCTCCCAAGGAGCAGGTGTCTTTTAATTTCATGGCTGCTGTCACAGTCTGTGGTGATCTGGGATCCCAGGAACGTGAAGTCTGTCACTATTTGCATATGCCACACCCCCTGACATAACTGGAAGTGTGTCAGAAGGCAACACCCACTGCTCAGGCTCCACAGGACTGTTTTGGATTGCTAGCTATGGGGGGGGAGTGCGCAGATCTGCCGTCACAGAGGAGGGAGAGTTTGTACCTAAATAAAACTTGGTCTTAAAGGTGCCACTGGACTGTTTTTGATTGCTATGGGGGGGGGGGCTCTGCAACTTACCTGGCTGCTTCTTGCTCCTCGTGGCCCAACTGAGGGCTGCTGGGAGCAGGGGGCGGGGCTTGTTGCATGTGCCCGCCTCCTGGGCTCTTTACTGCCGGAGCTCCGCTCCTGTGCGCTCCTGCAGGAAATGACCCCTGGGTCTGTAACCTGTCTATCGGGGGTCAATATATTGATTAGAAGAAGTGCTTTGATCTTGCATGCATCTATTTGAAACTTTTATATATAATCCTTGTTTCTGAGAAGAAAGAAGACGCCATTAGGCTTTTCCCTTTCTAGCAGTAAATATGTAGTCTGCTTATCTTTTCGTATTTCTTCCAAATTACCCATATTATTTATTTATTTATTTATTATTTGTATTTATAACCCACCCATCATGTGAGCGGGCTCAGTGTGAGTAACGTCATAAAACAATACAATAAATACAATTAAAGAAGATAAGAGATTGGATTTATACCCCATGGCCCTTCACTACCCAAAGGTGTTTCAGAGCGGCTTACAAACTCCTTTCCCTTCCCCTCCCCACAACAGACACCCTGTGAGGGAAGTGGGGCTGAGAGAGCTCTGACAGAAACTGCTCTTTTTCAAGGACAGCTCTTAACAGAACTACAGCTTGCCCAAGGTTATCCAGCAGCTGCAAGTGGAGAAAGAAGAAGAAGAAGCCCTTCACTTGGAGTCTCAGAGGGGCTTACAAACTGCTTCCCCTTCCCCTCCCCACAACAGACACCCTGTGAGGTAGGTGGGGCTGAGAGCTCTGACAGAAACAGCCCTTTTTCAAGAACAGCTCTTATCAGAACTACGGCTTGCCCAAAACCATCCAGCAGGTGCCCAAGGTCATCCAGCAGGTGCAAGTGGAGGAGTGGGGAATCAAGCCCGGTTCTCCCAGATTACAGTCTGCGCACTTAACCACTATACCTAAATGAAACAATTTTAACAATACTAACACATTAAACCAGAGTCACAATTCTGAGAAGTCAGTTGGTGGTGCAAAGTTCCCTGGCATCTTATTTGGGTCGGTAGGTGGGTGGCAGCCACCTCGGGGGGGGGGGCACGTGTGGACGTCTCCTGCCTCAGCCAAAAACCTGGGGGAACAGCTCCGCCCTACAGGCCCTTCCCCTTGATCTTCAGTCACCTTAGATCGTTTTCCTTTTGGTTTTGTGGTTAAGTGTAGTGGTTAAGAGCCAGTTTGATGTAGTGGTTAAGTGCGTGGACTCCAATCTGGGAGAACCGGGTTTGATTCCCCCACTCCTCCACTTGCAGCTGGCTGGAGGACCTTGGGCAAGCCGTAGTTCTGATAAGAGCTGTTCTAGAAAAAGAGCCGTTTCTGTCAAGAGCTCTCTCAGCCCCACCCGCCTCACAGGGTGTCTGTCTGTTGTGGGGAGGGGGAGGGAAAGGAGATTGTAAGCTGCTCGGAGACAC
>NW_015164676.1:1123541-1129619 GCF_001447785.1 Gekko japonicus
TCTTCTTCTTCTTCTTCTTCTTCTTCTTCTTCTTCTTCTTCTTCTTCTTCTTCTTCTTCTTCTTCTTCTTCTTCTTCTTCTTCTTCTTCTTCTTCTTCACCTAGGTACGGTGTGCAGCTCTTGTTTTTATTCAATCTATATTTTAAAGGCTAAAACCCCAACAGCCTTGTGTAGTATTTCTTACGTATACTGGATCGCTGGGATACAGGAACCTGCTCTAGATCATCCAGAGAGGCTTCCTGGCTGGAAAGGGATTTGTACCCCTATCCCTGCAGCCCAGAACTCCTCTAGTTGTCATCAACAATTGCAAATAATATAAAATCATAAGAACATCAGAAGAGCCCTACTGGATCAAACCAGTGAAGATCCATCTAGCCCGTCTCCCACAGGGGCCAGCCAGTTCCTCTGGAGGGCCAACAAACAGGGCAGAGAGGCCGAGGCCTTCCCCTAAAGTTGCCTCCTGGCTCTGGGACTCAGAGGCTTAGTGCCTCTAAATGTGGAGGCTCCTTTTACCATGGCTGGGAGCCAGCAGATGCCAAGAAAATACAAGATTAATTCTGAGTAGGAGACATAGAGCAGGGGCTCCATGTATAAAGCGACCTGACGAAGCACTGAGGGAAACAGATTGTTTACCTGGGAAATCTGTAGTCGCATGGCAGTCGATTGGAAGCAGCAGCACTGCATGACGTAGAATAAAGAAACAAAAAAAAAAGAAGACGCAAATTTGTTGTCAGGGTTCGATAGTCAGGTCACACAACACAGCACTTCATAAGAAGGATTCTGTTTATTGGTACACCAGGACTATGACATGTGTACGGTTTGTGTCAGGAATGCTCGGGAACAGTATGGCACCCTGAATTATACTAGGATCAAACACACACCCCCTTACAAGCTGAAGCCAATAAGCAAAGCTCATGCGTGCGGGGAAAAAGAGCGGGCAAAAGGAAAAAGCCGTTGGTTCCCAGCAAAAGCTAACAGCAGCTGGAACATCCCAAGGTCAAGAAAGTAGATAATTACCCAGACAGTGAGACTCTGTACGTGGCAGGCAGAGCAAGGTGGTTTCCCCCTCCACACATTCCAGCAACATGGCAGTGTTAACTGACACTTGTGGTCCGTAATTGGACTAGAATGATTTCCCCCCCCCACAGTGATTCTATTGGTAGGGTTGCCAACCTCCAGGTGGTGGCTGGAGATCTACTGGGACCACAGCTGATCGCCATGTGCCAGAGATCAGTTCCCCTGGAGAAAATGGCCGCTTTGGAAGGTGGCCTCGAGATCATCATATCCCACGGAAGCCCCTCCCTTGCCCAGCCCTTGCCCTCCTCAGGCTCTGCCCCCAAATCTCCAGGTATCATTTCGCAACCCAGAAAGACAACCCTAGGGGACACCCCCCCCCCGCTCTCCTCTAAGAAAATCTGTTTCTCTGCCTTCTTGTCCTGGCCGTGGGAAGGAGCAGCAGGGATCCACTTGTTCCTAGGGCAAGGGTGTGGGGGGGAGCTACATCCTTTCTGGCAGCCTTACCATCCCTGTCCCTTTTGGCAAAGACCCCCCCCCCTCACCAGGAGACTCGGGCGTGTCTGGTACTTCTCTTCTAAGAGAAGGCTTAGAGGGGACACGATTGCAGTCTTCAAGTATTTGAAGGGCTGTCATGTAGAAGATGGAGCAGATCTATTCTCTCTTGCTCCAGATTGCAAGACTAGGTCTAATGGGTGGAAATTACAAGGGAGTCGTTACCGGCTAAATATCAGGAGACACTTCCTAACTGTCAGAGTGGTTGAGCAGGGGAACAGTCTGCCTCAGGAGGTGGTGGAGGCTCCTTCGCTGGACGTTTTCAAGCGGAGGCTGGACAACCATCTTTTGGGTATGTTGTAGGTATGTAGGGCTATCTTTCGGCTATGCTCCTGCAGAGTGCAGGGGGTTGGACTAGATGACCTGCAAGGTCCCTTCCCACTCTAACATTCCATGATTCTAAACCTGTTGTGCCAATGAGGGTTGCTGCCCAGTCTTCCCTCAAGGAATCTGTTTGAGGAGGGGAGGATAGACGGAGGAGTGCTGAGCCAGTCTGTCACCCAAGGAGGGTCGAGGCCTTGTTCTTCTTCCTCACCCGCCACCCCCTGAGCCGTGTGTCTGGGTGACGGGACAGGGCTGTCTTGGGAAGAAGCGGCCACCTGTGTGGCCTGGGTCTCCTGGGTTTTAGCGGGATCTCTCTGAGCAGAGGTGCGATGGGACATCCAAGAGAACGGCTTGGAAAGGACACCCAAGACAGTCCAAGACCAAATGTGAGGAGATGGCGTGCAGCAGAAGGGGGCAGGCTAATCGTGGCTGGGCCAGGCCTCCTCTGTGGGACTTGTCCACGGAATTTATTCATTTTTATTTTTATTTTATTTATATCCTGCCCTCCCCACGAGGGCAGGCTCAGGGCAGCTTTCAGTCATATATAAAAATACATTGAATACATTGTACAAATATTAAAACAGATAAAACAGTTAAAAATACTGCAAAGTGAACATAACATAAGAACATAAGAGATGCCAATGTTGGATCAGGCCAAAGGCCCATCCAGTCCAACACTCTGTGTCACACAGTGGCCAAAAATACCAGGGGCCATCAGGAGGCCCAGCAGTGGGGCCAGGACATTTGAAGTCCTCCCACTGTTGACCCCCCTCAAGAACCAAGAAGACAGAACATCACTTGCCCCAGAGTCCCTATCTATACCTTGTGTCTAACAGCCACTGATGGACCTCTGCTCCATATGCCTATCTAATTCCCTTTTGAAGCCGTCCATGCTTGTAGCCACCACCACCTCCTGTGGCAGTTTCCTCAATAATCCTTACGGCCTACACTATGTTTTAATTGGTTTTTTAAATATATATAGGTGTGTTTTTATTGTACTGCATGGGTATTTTAGCTTGGTTCAAGTGTTTTCTTTATGCGTTATTGTTTGGTTTTAAAGGTATTTAAGATGTGTTTGTACTATGTACATTTTTAATCTGTTAGTCACCAAAGAATTCTCAGCTTGGCCAAATCTGTGGATGTTTAAATCCAGAGACTGGAACCGTGAACAGACAAGACAGGTCTTTCTACAAAGCTAAGAAATGCCCCCAGGCTTGCTTGCAGAAAAATAAAAAAACTCTTACTGCCCCAAAGTAATAGAAACAATACATGTAGCTTTAAGAAATGAAATTTTGCTTTTACTAAGTGTGGCTCTGTGTTTGCAATACAACCATCGACCTTGAATTAAGAATTCCAACAAAAATAGATTGAATACATTGTACAAATATTAAAACAGATAAAACAGTTAAAAACACTGCAAAGTACAAAGTGCTAGCACCTTCCCCTTTGGGGTTTTTAGGTTCTTATTTTATTCTCCTGGTGTCTTTTGGGCAAGAGGGGTTTGATATTTGGGGTGCGATCCCATAATCTGTCAGAGTCTTCCCTAATACAGACAAGCTGGGATGTGTCCAGAGGAGGGCAGCGAAGATGGCGAGGGGTCTGGGGACCAAGTCCTAGGAGGAAAGCGTGAAGGAGCTGGGTAGGTTTAGCCAGGAGAGGAGACGACTGAGAGGTGGTATGATGACCATCTTCAAGTCCTTGAAGGGCTGTCATCTAGATGATGGTGTGAGTTGTTGTCTGTTGCCCCAGAACGTCGGACCAGAACCAATGGGTTGAAATTAAATCAGAAGAGTTTTTGGCTAAACGTGAGGAAGAACTTCCTGACAGCGGGGACAGCAGGCTTCCTCAGGAGGTGGTGGGCTCTCCATCTTTGGAGGTTTTCAAACAGAGGCTAGAGGGCCGTATCTGACAGCAGTGCTGATCATGTGAACTTGGGCAGATCACAAGAGGGAGGGCAGGGAGGGTTGCCTCAGCGCTTAGTTCTCGTGGTCCTTTCTTACACAGCCACTTTGGGGTCATGGGAGGTATTTGTGTATTTCCTGCCTTGTGCAGGGAGTTGGACTAGATGACCCTGGAGGTCAACAGGAAGTCACGTGTGTTTATTGCACCTAATCTGTTAGTAAGTGAGAAAAGCCCACAAATCTTATAAGAGGTCTTAGTAAAATGACCTGACCTTTTAGCTTTGTGACTGGAAATCAATGTATTGGCCATTTAACATTTTGGGGTCTCTTTTCTCCTTTTGTTCCGGTTTGGAGAGGGAGATGCCATTCCTGTAGCATCTTTCTAGCAGTAAACATGTAGGAACCTAGCGTTTCTTATTTTGCATCCCACTTACCTTTTCCCCATGTTAGTTTCTAGTCATGCTTCTATTTTCCAGACCTACACATGGTCTCAGACTCTCAGCCATTGCTCTGCTGATTTAAGCTCTGCTTAAGTGTACTTTTCTGAGAATACCTGTCAGCTGGCAAGATTCTAGCCCAGCACTCTAACCACAACCCCATACAGGCCCTGCAAGTGTGAGCTAGCTGGGGGCGCCAAAGGGCGGGCCTCCAGCCAGGGGCAGATGAAGGCTCACTGGTGCCCTAAGCACTGACCCATCTTGGTGCCCCCTGTTGGGTATTACAAGTTGAAAACACTCAGTACGTCTGGGGTTAAATGTTTGTTTATGTTACTCACAGGAAGTCACATGTTTCTCATGTAACCAATGTTCTTTAGCTGTAGAAAGCCCGGGAATTTTCTCCCTGATCTGGGAGTTTGATTGGGACGAAAGTGTCAAGGTGTATTACCATTTTATGGCTCCTCTTCCGTCTTTGTTTGCTGTTCTGAAGAACAAGAAAAGCAGCCATTCTCTCCCTCTTCTAGTTTTGTCTTTGTAGTGTAAGGATGTAGCCGTTTAGCTCTGTTGTTATTTTCATCCCAGTTACCCTTCCCCATGCTAGAATTTAGTAAAAACGTTATATTTTAATCACACACGGACTCTCAGTCTGAATTATTTTACTCAGGCTCTCCTGGGCTATATTATCTCTGCTAAAAACCATTTTTTTCAATATCTCACTATCAAAACCCAACACCCCCTCCTTTCCACACTGACCCCCAGTCCGTTTTAGTTGTTGACCTGTCTGACCAGATAAACAATGCAGGTTGCAGCAATACAAAAATTTATTCACAGGATAACACAATAGACTGTACAAACTAAGCTTTTCACCTTTTCCCCCAACTTTGTGGTGCCCCCTTTGGCCCTGGTGCCCTACGCACATGCTTAGTCTGCTTCATGGTTAATCTGCCCCTGCCTCTAGCCCTGAGTGGCAGGTTCCCCCCCCCCCATCCCTCTTTGCAGTCTCTCCTGCCCTGCTCAGAACTGCAAGGGCCTGCAGTGTCCCCATATCCAAGGAAAGGTAGCCTGCCTGCCCACCCACTGACGGGCCAAGGGAGAGATTTCTGAGATGGGTCGTGGGCAGCATCTCTGGGGCCAGCCCCCCCCCCCACTGATGCAGCCACACATCTCTCTGGCAGACTAAACGCTGGTGGTCAAAGGATGGACGCTGCCAGTCCAGAAAATTCTGGAGTTTGCAAGGGTGTAGATGTACACAACACCCAGCACAATCCTGCAAGAAGGCTGACAGCCCGGGGTGGTGGGGGGGAGGAGTTCTCTGCTCCAAGCTTTCCCAGCATGCACACACGGGCTGTTTCCTGGGCATTGCCAAACTGCTTTTTGAATTTGGGAGGATCTGAGAGATCAGGATCCGTGTTCCCTCTAAGATGAGTTAGTGTGAGCTGGCTCACAGGGGGTTTTTTTAGCCTCTGCCAGCTCACACATTTTGGTCTTAGCACAGGAAGGGATGGCTCCAGAGCAAACTAATTTATGCAGTAGCCAAATCACTCACTCACAACTTTAATGCCAGGAGCTCACATAGTAGGATTTTTGCTCACGAGTCTCCACAGCTTAGAGGGAGCATTTATCAGGGTCTTCCTGAGAAGCATCTTCGGGACAGAAATCGGTGCCAGTCTGAGTCCCCGTTGACTATCCAGCCTTTGTTTTTGGACAGGTGCTTGTTAAACCTCTAATAACAACCATTGACTTCTAATAGCAATTAATCCGAGAGGCAAAAGGCGTCGCTGCTCCCCGCTCTACTTGGTCAAAATCAGATCCCAGAGTTGTGGTTGTGGGTGTGGGTGGGAGGGTGG
>NW_015164676.1:1130635-1146699 GCF_001447785.1 Gekko japonicus
CTCCCGCTCCGCCCGCCCGGGCGGAGCGGGAGCTGTCCGAGGTGCTGAAGGGAGAGCGCGGCGCAGGGCGCGGCGCCCAAACGCCGCCCGTGGGTGGGGGACACTTGGGAGCTGCTTAGACCCCTCCACGGAGGCGAAGACGGGATCCCGGGTCTCCTCCTCTCTCCCCGACCCTCTACCTGGTGCTTTGCGCGCGGGGCAGCCAGCTCAGCCCAGAATGCCACACACCTCGGTATGTTTGTGCCAAGGGACTGCAGGGCCCCAATGCTGGGAGCAGCTACCGAATAATTCCAGAACAGAGTCCGGGGGCATCTTCGGTGCTGACACACGAAGCCCCCGCATACGCTTTGGTGGGCTTGAGCCCCACCTTGGCGGGTGCCACTCGGGGTGCTGCCGCTGGGGTCTTGTGGAGAAAACAAGAAGAAGAGAGTCTACTGGCATCCTACAAACTAACAGGGTTCCCCCTACTGGATTGTGTTCTTCTAACTGATGTTCGCCTCTGATCCGGACTGCCTCCCCTCTAGCACACTTGCTTAGTGGAGGGAGGGAGGGCAGTCTGCACATGCTTAGGAACACAATCCTTAATTCCTCACATGCCAAAGCATGAGCTACAAGGTCTAGGGAGGAAATGTGGAGGACCGCAACCGGATGAAGGTCTGTATGGGAATGACCTCCCTTTTTGCAGAGTTCATTCCCTGCATCAGCAGCGATCCTTCTGGATCAAACAGAAGGGGCAGATGGGCCTTCAGTGACTCCCCAAAATTTATGTCAATATGGAAACATGTTGGCTGCAGGGTTGGCTGGGCCCTGGGCCCCTTTAGGGTGATTGTAGCCCTTCCCATGTTCTGTTCAACCACCTGTGGATTCTTTTCCATCAGAATAACTTCCAAAAAAGACGCGCGTGTTTTCAAGTTACACAGCACTCTGCATCAGGAGCAAGAAAAGAATTTCCCTGTTTTGCTCAGTGCAGTGTGTCGCTCAACCCTCAATTCTTTATCAACAGGAGCTTGCTCAGCAAACCATTTTCCATTGCTTATGTTGTCTCTCTTATTCATAAGCAATAAGTGGCTCCTTACAGGACCCAGTCTTGTTAATTCTGTTGCTTCAGGCTCTTGGATTCAGGGAATGAGGGGGGGGGAGTGTCTTAGCTTACCTGGGCAGTGATGCTCTTCAGATGGTGGGGGGAGGAGTTCTTGGCACTTCAGAAAGGAAAATACTCCTCCTTCCCCCCCCTAATTTGGGCTCCACAGGGTGGAGGCTGCTTCAACATGTGTGTGTGGGGGTGGACCACCTGAAGCAGGGTCTTGCCTGCCTGGATTCTGCTTGGCATCATTTAGGGGCATGGTGGAGGGGGAGGAATGTGTGTAAAGCATTTGCTCTGCCACCACATGAGGAACTGTGCCTATAGGTCATCATCTGAACCAGACCAGACCTCTCCTGTGCACTTACTGAAACAACTGGGGACAGGCCATGGCAAGTTATCCAAATTAGCTGGGGGTTTGTCCCATAAATGTTGTGGCTATTTGTTTTGCAGCATCACAACATCTGTCTTTGTTTTTTTTAAAAAAGATTCCAGGTTTTTAAATTTGCTTTCCACATAGGTGCTTTTTTCTGTTTGGGGGGGCAGGCAAGAAGCAACTCACAGAGAGAGGCTTTCTAATACAGTGAAGTTGCTCGAAACTCTTGGCCCGCAACTGAGTCAGTACCTTACTTATTGACATTTGTTCTATTCCACTTGTGTGCACATAATAAAATGAGGAACAGCCACCCCAACAAGAAACAGCTACAGAACAAAGCAAAAAGAGCAGTAAGAAGTGACAGTTTAGTTTAGCCACAGGTGGAGATATCAAGTCATTGAAAATATTTCCAAAGAGATAGCGACTGATATAGAATCACAGAATCATAGAAGGTTAGAGTTGGAAGGGACCTTGCAGGTCGTCTAGTCCAACCACCCTGCACTCTGCAGGAGCAGAGCCGAAAAACAGCCCTACAACATACCCGAAAGATGGCCGTCCAGCCTTTACTTGAACACATCCAGCGGAGCATCCACCACCTCCCAAGGCAGTCTGTTCCTTGGCTCAACCACTCCGACAGTCAGGAAGTTTCTCCTGATATTTGGTCAGTATCGACTCCCTTGCAATTTCCACCCATTAGATCTAGTCTTGCGATCCAGAACAAGAGAAAATAGATCTGCTCCATCTTCTGCATGACATAATGTGAACAAAAACTTGGCATTTTTGGTAAGTATAGGACAGGTCTTGGTATTTTTCCCTTTTCAAAGGAAAGAAACCCGTCCTCCAACGTTAGCTAGATTTAGACAGGAAGCACGGATGCCTCTGTCTGGATGGCGACACCCCGACACCGAAGACGTGTCTGCCTGCCTGCCTGCTCTTTCTGCTGACGTTGCCTGTCATGGACCCGGACTCTGTTCATGACCACACCAAACCAGATCACATAGGGGTCACCAACGCATGGACTTGGACATTCTTTTGCACCTGCCTGGCATGATGACGTTTCACTTCCATGCCAGCGCCTTGGAGTGGCACCCGCCACGTGGACTCAATGTTTTGTTGTCGTGGCAGGCCGAACTTTTAGTTCTGCCGCCGCGAAAGGGGGGACTGTAACGATATGAGCTTATGTTTGTATTTCTGTATAGTGGTGATGCTGCTTATGTGTGTCTCTAGCATGAATACCTATGCATTGTGTATTCAGGGATTGCTGTATGTTGTGTGTTGCTTTGTTCTGCATCTCATGCTTGCCTAGAAATAGGCTGGCCTGGGCCTGCCGTTGCACATACGGACCATGTGCGTCCCTGGAATGTATCCCATGACTCTTTGGGATGGAGAAGACACCGCGCCATTGCACCCACTTGGAGAGCTATGGAAAATCCCCAGCGAACCCCGGCATTCTTGGAATGGAAAGAGCAAGTGACCCTACTCCCTTAATCTGGTTTGGAGATCTAAAGACAATAGCGTTTATGGCTTTGGAGCAGGAACCAGATCTGCAAATCAAGAGGTGTCCATGGGAACGGAAGATTCACACCTTGCCAAAAGGCACCTTTGATGTAGGAGTAGGATCTGCATATTGCCACCACCCCTTAGGAGAGCGTCATCCCCTCGTCACCCCCTCTTCATCCAGTAGTGATAGTTTAGAGGACGGGTTTGATAGTTTATGGCTGGATAGCACATGCCCCAAAAAGAGTTTATTTAAGGAGAAACTCTCCTTTGTCTCTCTGGTTAACCCACCCTTCCCATAGCAGTGCACTAAGGTGCTACAAGTGACTCTACTACTTAAGTTCTCCGGAGTCGCGACCCAGAGAGCTCACACGTGGTTTGGCTGGTCCTACCTGTGTGCCTTGGAGTTCACAAGCTGCTCATTTCGGCTGCCCAGCGTTCCAAGGAGGAGAGTTCTTCCTCAGCTGGACCTCAGATGAGTATAGCCGCGCCCCATTGTGTCTTCCCCATTTTGATGCTTTTGTTATTTTCTATGCTGTAATTGTTCTAATGTACTATTGTAACTAAGGAGCTTGTATGAATTTGTATGATTCCGATTTTGTATGACTGCAGAAACCTTTAGTAAAGACAACATTTATTTAAGGACTAGCGTGTTGTCTCACTTCCTGGGATATAGCCGAGCGTCTCATTCGCCATCCGACCTCTGTATAGACTGGTATAGAACTTACGCACAGCCACAAACACCCAAACTTCCTTGGTAGATAACTTGGATTGGGTCTCCAGGAATTTCCTGGAGAAGTTGGCATAACACCTTAGTTCCAAAAAGGTTTGTTGTGTAACTCCATGAGTAAGAGGAACAAGCAGTCAGGAATATTTGGACAACTTCTTTCAGTTTAAAAGTTTTCAAGTCACAGTGCCTTCTCCCTCCACCAGACAAGGCAGTCTGAGCCACACCAAGTGTGCTGCCCCCAGCCAGCGTTTAACTGTAGTTAAGTAGAACTGCCATATATCTTTAAGAGCAGTTGCCCCTGGGAATCGAAGTCTTTAGTTAGACATCCCAAAGCATCCCTGTGACCGGCTGATTAACAGTCATTTCCTGCACCCAGATGCGCGGGGATTTGAGTTTACAGCTCTCTTCCCATCTCTTTGTCTACTCTTTAAACGGCAAAGGAGGTGGGAGCACGCAGTCTTTTTCACCATGAGCCAGTGAACTGAATTAGATTACAAAGATGTGAATTTCACCAGTTATTCAGCTTTGATTGTGAGTAAAGAAATCTTCTGAATGCATGTGGAGCTTAATAAAAAAATGATTTAATTCTACTTTACTCTGGCCGTGCATTGAATCACGTCCAGAAGGCGCTGTTGATTCTTGACTTAGCGCCAGACGGAATACCAAGGCTTGTGTTATGTCACACAAGTGGAATTTTGCCTCCAGGAGATCAGGCAGGAGAGCGTGGTCACATGTGCCAGGTAACGTGGAGGGGGGGGAGGGGAGCGAGGCAGTTTGCTCCGTAGTCATTTGACCCACCACTGCCTGATCAGACGCAATGGTGGGTGAATTGTGTTTTTTTCTTCACTGCTTATTTCCGGTGCGCTTCAACGAGGGATCACTGGCACAATGGGAGCGTGCTGGAGCGATCAAACGGGGAAGTCCGTCTGTGGCCCATCGCAAACCCATTTGATATGGTTGTACGCACATTTTATGAACCACTTTGTGCTCTGCCACTGCCTAACAGGTTTAACTTATTAAGGCCTAGGTCACACGGGCAGGAAACTGCGGAGGAGAAGTGTGGCTGTTTGCCCCGGGGCAAACTAACATGCAGTAAAGCGATCAGACCTACTGTGGAGGTTCTGTGGAGGTACTGTGGAGCTTCCGTGGGTAGGGAGAGGTGTCGATCACAACACACGCCTGCACGCAATGAAGAAGCGCGCGGCGCGGCGAACTGGTTTTCTTTTTTTGTGTACACTACGAATGCGCATGCGCCGTTGGGTGCATGTGCGCATCCACGGAGACTTGGGGGAAAAAAAACCCCTTTTCCGCAAGGGGACATGGGCGGGCGCCGGATGCCACCGGAAACATGATCAGACGCCCGCCCTTGCCCCACAGTTTCCGGAAACTAGTACCTCCGAGGTACTAGTTTTTTGCTGCGCTTTTTTGGCAGGAAGCCTCGGTTGTGCCACGGAAGCGCTATGCTTCCCAGATGTGCTGGTGAGATCGCGACCGGAAACTCCGCCTGTCTTCCGTATCTCTTGTGTGGCTAATGTTGCGTGTGACCGCAGCCTAAGTATACTTAGCATTTCCATAATACATATGATTCTAACTTCATGGATGTATTCAGGTATTAACTTTGGTTCATTTGTGACTGTGGTTTGAATGCATGCTGGGAAGAAGGCTGAAATGCTGATACACAGTTATGCTACCCATGACCTTGCTTGTTCTGGCCAGCTAAAACTGCACATGTTTCTGATGTCAGTTAATCTAGCTAGAATGAAGAACAGTAAGCACTCTGTAACCCTATCAGTTATATAGATACAACATGCAGCTTCATAGCTTCCGAAAGAAAAGTGTATTGTTCTGTTAGGAAAAGAAGAACTCTGCCTGGGAACAACACCCCCCCCCCAGGTCTTAACCCAATGGGAAATAGGTGATGAAATTTGACAATGCTTGATGGAACCAATAATTCTATTTTATTTCTCTGATGTAATGTGAAGTATAAAACCCTATGTCTTCCATTGTAACCTTAGGGAGAGCTGTGGGGTCCAAAATCTTGTTGAACCCGTGCTTCCCTCCTTTATTAATAAAGTTCTAGATCTGGTTCTACTCTACAGGATTGTGTTGTGTGTTTTCTCAAATTGGCCTGGGCAAACACAACCAGGGACAGAGTTTCTGTCTTACAATACTGCACTTTCCCTGGTATTTTTTAACTCTGTGTCTTCGGCGGAGTGAAATGGGTTGCTGACGGGTCCGGGACACTTGCCAGATGTTCCTGTGTGATTGCGCCCTTAAAATCCGCCTGGCATTCGTGCCTATCGCGCGGCTAATTTTGTGTGAGATTGGGACCGGAATTTGTTTGTCTTTCTCCAAGAGCTTGGGTCACGCAGCAGAGCCATTATGGAATACATTCCTTTCCTGAAACTTCCCAAGGGGAAAAAAAGATGGTGTTTTAAAATTTAAAGCTTAAAATTAATATATAACGCATTTCAGCCTCTGACAGCTTTGCTCATCTGAGCAGGAACTTTTGCAGGGGCCAACCTGCAAATGGACAAAATCAGCAACTGTGCAGGCGGGTGCCTTCTCTGTTGCGGCCTACACCTTATGGAATGGGCTGCCCCAAAATATGCAAAACTGAGTTATTAAAGAGGACTTTTCTGGGCAGGCAATAGCGGGTAGCACTGTCCAAAATGATCCACAAAGTTACTTGGATAAATCATTAGGGACTGTAGTCTGAGCTGCTGTCTTTCGCTTGCTGTGCATTCGATGTGTCATGTTAACACTTACGCTTTGCTTCAATCCTGTCTTAAAAAAAAAAGATTTCTGGTTGGTTCTACAATCTAAATCCTATTTCATTGCTTACTGAATGTACCATTTTGTCGATTGTTTTGACTCACTCTGTGTCATCTGCCTTGAGTTCCAGTGAGAAAGGCAGACTATATAAATAGCATAAATTAGTATATAATAAATAAATAAGACAACTCCTATGTCTCTGCCACTTTCACAGGCATTGCGTTAGAAAGGAAGGAGTATCCCTCTGTGCTTTTCCTTTCACAAAACATCCAGCTTAGGTATGATTTTTAGGGTACATGGAGTTGCTTCAGGCTTCTGTCTCTCCACCAATACTCCCTCTAAGCTGTGGAGACCTGTGAGCAGAAATTCTACTTTGTGAGCTACTGGCATTAAAGCTGTGAGTGAGCAATTTGACTACTGCATAAATCAGTTTGCTCTGGAGCCATCCCTTCCTGAGCAAAGACAAAAACATGTGAGCCGGAGGCTAAAAAACTGTGAGCTAGCTCACACTAACTCAGCTTAGAGGGAACACTGCTCTTCATCATGAGCTGTTTCTGGGGATTAGGGCAGGACATTAACCTCCCAGGTGTTGTTTCTACCGGTACAAGAAAACGGTAAAAATTAAGGGCCAAATTATGCATGAAACTAGTTACATGACTGGAACACCAAAATGCAAAGCTGTGAGAGGTGTGTGTATGGCGTGGTGTGTGTGATTGGAACCAAACTGCCAGAGAAGGCTTTATCTATTGAATTAAAATATTTATGCCCTCCCCCTCCCACCATCATTGGTATCTTGGGGTGGCCAATTTTGAGTTCTCCCCAGTGGCATTTTCTTCTCAGGAAAAAGAAAAGAAAAGAAAAGAAAAGAAAAGAAAAGAAAAGAAAGGAAGGAAGGAAGGAAGGAAGGAAGGAAGGAAGGAAGGAAGGAAGGAAGGAAGGAAGGAAGAAAGAAAGAAAGAAAGAAAGAAAGAAAGAAAGAAAGAAAGAAAGAAAGAAAGAAAGAAAGAAGAAAGACAATCTGACGTTTCTTGGCCCCAACCTGCCACAAAGCTGAAACCTACAGATCTTATTCATGACTTTTGAATAGTCTTGCATTTCATCCGGAGGCTATGAAAATATTTATGGCCTTGTCGATCCGAAAGACTGTGTGAGTGTGTGTGTGTGGGGGGGAATAAAAGATGCTTATAAAACTGGGTCTGCTGCTTCCCCAGGACCACCCTACGAGAACAGGAGGGGCTGCATAGGAGGCCGTTGAGATGATCTCAGAGTCTGAAGGCTCAGTGAGGAGGTGGCAGTCATTTTAGGGCAGGTTGCAATATTCCCTAACTAGGAAAAAGGCCCATTGTGGAAATAAATACAATGGCCTCTAGAAAGAGGCTCTGGGCGGGTGCCCCGGCCTTGGACACTCAGTGTCAATTTGCTGTGGCGACCTCAGCAGGGTATAATGACACTGAGTCCACCATTTTCTCCAGAGGAACTGATCTCTGCTACCTAAAGAACAGTTGTAATTTTGAGTGTTCTCCAGCCACCTGGAGATTGGCAACAATGCTTTACCAGAAGGGAATGGTTGGTTTGGAGGGTGGAGTCTATGGCTTTGTACCTGTATGAGGTCCCACACCTCCTTTTTTAAAAAAAACAACATTTTATTAGGATATAATAAACATAGTCAAATATAGATCACAAACTTTTATACCAATACGTTTCGACGTTCCTTCTTCTGAACAACTGCCCCATTTGATTGTAACTTGCCCGAAATGAATCCTCTACTAGCAATTGTGCTTTGTTATTGACTTATGAAGAAAAAATGTGAGCATCAGACTTCATTTCTACTCTTATAGATGAGACAAAAAACTGGAAATTATCTATAAAATCTTGTTCAGAAGAAGGAACGTCGAAACGACACAGGACATTCCAGAGCACGTCGTTAACATCATTTGCTTCATTAAAAAAAACTTCTGTTTATTTGAAACTGACTGTATTCTTGTATTCCAACCTTTGGGGGAAGCTATTACTTATCACTTTAACTTTTAAACAGCATATATTTTTTGATTTTTGCAGTACTGTATTATTTAGTTTAGCGCACCTATCACAGTAACTATTCCTGTATAGTGTAATATCCATATACTGCACACCATACTCTGTTTGCTTAATTCTACTAGTGAGGATATTATAAACAGAGCAGAGGAGAATGACGTGAGCCTTTTTGGGTCTCCGTTAGGGTGGAAGGCAGGATATAAGTAAAGAGATGTGTGGACTTCTTCAAGCTGATGTCAGAAAAAGAAGCGTTTTGTGGCCGGCATTTTTGGCCATTCGCTGTCACTCCGGTAACCACTGTTCCCTCTAAGCTGAGTTAGTGTGAGCTAGCTCACCGTTTTTTAGCCTCTGGCTCACACAGTTTTGTCTTAGCTCAGGAAGGATGGCTCCAGAGCAAACTAATTTATGCAGTAGTCAAATTGCTTGCTCACAACTTTAATGCCAGTAGCTCACAAAGTAGGATTTTTGCTCACAAGACTCCACAGCTTAGAGGGAGCATTGCCGGTAACCCTTTGGAAGGGATTTAGTCTGATGGTAATCCAAGGCTGTGACTTTCTGCCTCGCTGGCTTGGCAATGGCTGCCCCGGTGCTCTAACACAAAGCCTCCGTCTCTGGAGGGAGAACTTCTCGTCCCTCACAAGCAAGCGCCTCCTGGTTTTCCACAGGAAGAAAAAAAAAGGGCACACTTTGCTACGGAAGGTGCCCTGGGAGTTCCCCCTTGGCATGAAGAATGAGAGCTCATGAGTCGGGGCTTGCACAATTAGAGGATGCTGCTGACGCAGGTGTAGAGTCAGTCAGCAGGAGCGTAGTTGGAAAGCAGGATGCGCGCTCTCTGTGTGTCCCCCTCCTTTTTCTCATGCGCTAGGTGCTTTTGGGGGTGGGGCCATTATAGGACCGCCATATCCACACAATCTTCATGTAGGAACTCTTGCTGTGAGCTTGGGGGCCAGGTTCTGGTGGTGGAGGAGAGGTCCCAGCCTTACCAGAAGCACAGGCTTCTTATTCTCCCCAGTTGCTCACAACTGGGAATACCACAAGGGAGCATTCAGATACTCCCCGGGAGGTTCTTGTGCTCTTGCTCAGCAATTATTTGTGCGAGAGAGCTTCTGTCTGCCCAGCTACAGCCGCACGAGCCTTGGCAACCTCTCGGATGAACTGTTCTGACAGCCTTTGCGTAGGACACTTTCGAAGATGGCCTGGAATTCAAGTGCAGCAGCTGGAAGAATCATAGAATCACAGAATCACAGAGTTGGGAGGGGCCCTAAAGGCCATCTAGTCCAACCCCCCTTAGTGGATTGGGCCCAAGGTCCGCCTGGAAGGGCACTAAAAGGAAGGGCTCTTGGGGTGCCCGAGTTCATTCCAAGTTCTGACTTTTCAACAGATCATCGGGAAGCATGAAACCAAAGGGAAATGGGTACTTACCAGGTGGTCTGTAGGGATGACACAGGCTCATGGGATAAGACTGTTAACGCCAGCTCTGGTTGGATTGTTGGGGACCCACAGAAAGGCCTTCCCAGCAGTCACCCTGAGACTTTGGGACTCCCTCCCTCAAGAGCTGTGTTGAGGCCCCCTCACTGCGACTCTTCAGGCACCAACTAAAAACCTTTCCCCTCTGGCTAGATTCAAGCCTGGGAGCGCCTTGGAAACCAACAATGTTTGGGGAGGATGAGCTTCGGAGAGTCAGCACTCCATTTGTCAGGGACAAGGAGAGGAAGGGAGATCCCTGAGCCAGAAGGCGGGGGAGGGTCCTTGCAAAGAAGAAGAAGAAGAGGAGGAGGAGGAGGAGGAGATTGAATTTATACCCCGCTCTTCACTCTGAGTCTCAGAGCAGCTGACAAACTCCTTTCCTTTCCCCTCCCCGCAACCGACACCCTGGCGAAGCAATAACAGAGTATAGCTATGGACATCAGAGAACCATAGTTACAAGTGTGATGGTCCGATGACCCGGGCAAGGGTCCGATTCTGACAGGTAACCAACCCCCAGGTGGGGCCTGGAGATCTCCCAGAATTACAACTGATTCCCAGGCTGCAGAGCTCAGTCCCCCTGGAGGGTGGCCTCTCTGGCATTCAACCCCACTGCGGTCCCTCCCTGCCCTGGGCTCCACCCCCAAATCTCTAGTCATTGCCCACCCTGGAGCTGGCAACCTCCTAGGCCCATGTCCAATGACGTGGGCCAAACCGCCTCTTGCAGGTGGCCCCAGAGATTTCACCTTGACACCGAGACCATGCTCCCTGTAAGCGGCGGAGTCTTGTGAGCAAAAATCCTACTTTGTGAGCTACTGCCATTAAAGTTGTGAGCGAGCGATTTGGCTACGGCCAGGGGTCATTTCCTGCAGGAGCGCGCAGGAGCAGAGCTCCGGCGGTAAAGAGCCCAGGGGGCGGGCACATGCAACAAGCCCCGCCCCCTGCTCCCAGCAGCCCTCAGTCAGAGCAAGAAAACAGTCCAGTGGCACCTTTAAGACCAAGTTTTATTCAGGTACAAGCTCTCCCTCCTCTGCGAGGGCAAATCTGCACGTTTCCCCCCCCCCAATAGCTAGCAATCCAGAACAGTCCAGTGGAGCCTGAGCGATGGGTGTTGCCTTCTGACACACTTCCGGTGATGTCAGGGGGTGTGGCATATGCAAATAAGTTATGCTAATGAGTTCCTGCACCTCTTTTTCTACAGAATTACCCCTGGCTACTGTATAAATCAGTTTGCTTTGGAGCCCTCCTTCCTGAGCTAGGACAAAAATCTGTGAGCTGAAGGCTAAAAAACTGTGAGCTAGCTCACACTAACTCAGCTTAGAGGGAACACTGCCCCCAGAATAGATCCAGAAGTCTAGATCTTGCTAGCAGGCAAGCCTACGGTATCTGTAGGCAAACGCCTATAAATAGACTGTCTGTCCCTCAGGAGATGCGTAAGATTTGGTAATAACAGCAGTCTCCTCTCCGCAGCCCTGAGTCCACCCATGTTTTGCACGGAGATCCTCTTTCCTTGACGGTTCCTCTCCTCCAAGCGTGCGATTGGTCGCCTGTCCTGTTGGAGAAGGGGAAATGGCAGGCTGCCCCGGAGACGCAAGGAAACACCTCGCAGTACCAAAGCTGGGCTCAGCTGGGAGCTGGGAAGAGGCGGCTAATTTGAGGACAGGCTACCCGGCAGGCCCAGTGTGAGTCAGACGCGCAGGCCGGGGCTCTTCCGCAAATCACTCCCAGAATGGGGGGAGCAGACGGGGGGGGGTCGGCTTGTCAGCCTCTCCCCAGCCTCAGCCAGTTGCCTGGAAGAAAGCTGCTGAGGCCGTTGGTGATTTTGGGACCAGCGGCTTCTCTCTCGGGGCTTTGTGAGCCATCAAGAGTCAGAGGGGCCCGGCGGTCATCTCTCAGCTGGGTGCCTCAGCCACGCCTCCTGGCTTGCTATTTTGGGCTGACATCTAGTGGTGTTTCTCTAGAGAACTGCGGCCTCTGCTGCCGGAGATAATCGCCGGGCTTTTGGTTTCCATGCCCACATCCTCCGGCAACTTGAACAGCAACCTGAGTCGGGCGGGCTTCTGGCTTTCTTTCTCAGGCCTTCCTCTCTTACAGGCAGTGCTTGGGGAGTGTTTCCTGCAGTGGAGGTGAAAAGCACTGAGACTGATGCAGTGATTTCAGCTCATGCGTTTATTTTAAGTGAAGAACAAGACAAACTCTACTGACTCACAGGCCGGCTTATATTCCCAGTAAACCCCACACCCAAAACACACCCCACACTAGTGGTAGGTTATTTACATTGTCAGGAATGCTCTAGGTCAGTGATGGCGAACCTTTTAGAGACCGAGTGCCCAAACGGCGACCCAAAACCCACTTATTTATCGCAAAGTGCCAACACGGCAATTTAACCTGAATACTGAGGTTTTACTTTAGAAAAAACAATTCATACTTTAACTTAAGATGATCCAAACATAATAAGGAAAGCAATCCCAAATGCTTTCATTGACAAAATTATTTGGCAGAGAATTCGACACTTTAATGATGGTCTGGGCCTGGCTGGGGTGATGGCACACGTGGCCACAGAGAGGGCTCTGAGTGCCACCTCTGGCACCCGTGCCATAGGTTCGCCACCACTGCCATAGGTCCTCGCTAGGATCCTAGCCCTCCGCTAAGTGCGGGCTAGGATCCACTCAGGCCATTGTTCTCTGAGGCAAAGCTCAGCTGCTTCGCATGACCGTATGGAGGCCCAGCCTCACACACAGTTGAACTTCGATACATAACAGGAGGCACACACCTGATCAACAATAGAACAAACTCTCCAATAGTCAGTAAGCTGCTAGCAATGCTCCCTCTAAGCTGTGGAGTCTTGTGAGCAAAAATTCTACTTTGTGAGCCACTGGCATTAAAGTTGTGAGCAAGCGATTTGGCTGCTGCATAAATTAGTCTGCTCTGGAGCCCTCCTTCCTGAGCGGAGACAGAAATGTGTGAGCTGGAGGCTAAAAAACTGGGAGCTGCCTCACATTAATTCAGCTTAGAGGGAACACTGGTTGCCAGACTCAGGTTGGGAAACTCCTGGAGATTTGGGGGATGGAGCCCTGGGGACAACAGGGACCTCAGTGGAGGGCACAATGCCACAGAGAGTCCACCTCCCAAAGCAGCCCCTCTCTCCAGGGTAACTGATCTCTGTAGTCTGGAGATGAACTGTAATTCTAAGGGATCTCCAGGTCCCACCTGGAGGCTGGCATCCCTACCACATCTTGTGGCAGTGAGTTCCTCAAATTACCTATACCCTGTGTGAAGACATACTTCCTTGTGTCTGTCCTGAATCTCCCACTCTTCGACTTCAGTGGATGACCCTGGGTTCCAGTGTTATGGGAGAGGGTTTTGCTCCCTGTACGCGCTCTGCATACTGTGCACGATTTTATAGACCTCTGTCATGTCTCCCTTTACTTGCCTTTTTCCTAGGCTAAAGAGCCCAAAGCGTTTTAACTGCTCCTCGAAAGGGCAATTGCTCTACTCCCCCTGAACATTTTGGTTCCTCTTTTCTACAACTTTTCAAGCTCTACGATTCCCTTTTCTCAGGTGCACTGACCAAAATGGTACACAGTATTCCCAGTGTGGTCTCTCACCATAGATTTGGCTAAGGGCAGTGTGGCAGCGGCAGTTTTATCCTCTGCTCCTCTTCTAGTTCTGGCCAGCATGGAACTTGCCTGTCTCCCAGCAGCCACTCACTGGGTCGGCGTTTCCATTGAGCTGTCCACGGCCACCCCAAGATCCTTGGTGCAGTGGTTAAGTGTGCAGACTCTAATCTGGGAGAACCGGGTTTGATTCCCCACTCCTCCACTTGCAGCTGCTGGATGACCTTGGGCAAGCCGTAGTTCTGACACGGGCTGTTCTTGAAAAAGAGCCGTTTCTGTCAGAGCTCTCTCAGCCCCACCTACCTCACAGGGTGTCTGTTGTGGGGAGGGGGAGGGAAAGGAGTTTGTGAGCCGCTCTGAGACTCCCTTGGGTAGTGAAGGGTGGGGTATAAATCCAATCTCCTCCTCCTTCTCTTCCTCTTCTTCTTCTTCCTCAAATCATAGAATCATAGAATGTTAGAGTTGGAAGGGACCTTGCAGGTCATCTAGTCCAACCCCCTGCACTCTGCAAGAGCAGAGCCAAAAGGAAGCCCTACAACATACCCGAAAGAGGGTCATCCAGCCTCCACTTGAAAACATCCAGCGAAGGAGCATCCACCACCTCCTGAGGCAGACTGTTCCACTGCTCAACCACTCTTACAGTTAGGAAGTTTCTCCTGATATTTCGCCGGTATCGACTCCATTGTAATTTCCACCCTCTAGATCTAGTCTTGCAATCCAGAACAAGAGCAATAGATCCGCTCCATCTTCTACATAACAGCCCGTCAGATACTTGAAGACTGCAATCGTGTCCCCTCTAAGCCTTCTCTTTCCCAGGCTAAACAGACCCAACTCTTTCAGCCTTTCCTCGTAATTAGACTTGGATTCCAACCCTCTTGCCATCCTGGTTGCCCTCTTCTGGACACGCTCGAGCTTGTCAGCATCCTCCCTAAAATGTGGTGCCCCAAATTGGGCACAGGACTCCAGGTGAGGCCTGACCATTAGCAGAATAGAGCGGAATGACCACCTCCCGTGCTACAGCCCCAGGGAAGCCCCACCACCCCAACACTTGCAGCAGCTTTGCAGGACGCTGTAGCCAAGAATTTTCAAGCCCAGGGGAGAGAGATTGGAGGGAGTGAAATTGACCAAAAGGAGCAGGGCCGCTTCCCTTCCCCAGCTCCCAGCAGAAAGGAAAGAGGCCCTGCCGGTTCTAGTCAGTTTCACTCCCCTGGGATCAGCTGTTAAACCTAATAGCTGATTAGCCCAGAATGAAACTGACAAGAAACTGCAGGGTCACTTCCCGTTCTTTCTCCCTCCTGGCTGCCAAGGCAGGGCAGGGCGCACTGGGGTGGGCGTGTCTGTCATCATCCAATGGTGGGGCAGGGCTTGTGGGTGGTGGGCCTCCGCCCCCAAATGCCCCACTGTGCCTAAGGGCCTGGCTTTACATGAGAGCCCGGCCGTCTGCGTGGGGATCAGTCTGGTTTGCCCAGTGTCTGGAGGACAGAGCAGCCCCCAGGTGGCTGGAAGTTGGCCATCCAAGGTGTAGGCAAGTCCGAAGTGAAGGGGAAACAACTCTCAAGTCACACTGGCCTCTGGCGTTTGAACCTGTTTTGGGCTGAGATGGAAGACTGGCAAAAAAATGGGGGTGAGATGCAGGGAGGGGGAGGCTGGCTGGCTTTTCAGTGACCCCTTTCCTTCCTGATTGCTCAGTCACAGAGACAAATGAAGAGTGTCTGTCTCAGTTGTTCCAAGAACACAGTCATGCTGCTGTACGGGGGCCCATACAGCCAGCTTTTAAGGGGCTTTTATGGTGGGCCCTGGGCCCTTGGCAGTGTTCCCTCTAAGCTGAGTTAGTGTGAGCTAGTTCAAAGTTCTTTAGCCTCCGGCTCACACATTTTTGTCTTCGCTCAGGAAGGATGGGGCTCTGGAGCAAACTAATTTATGCAGCAGCCAAATTGCTCGCTCACAACTTTAATGCCAGGAGCTCACCAAGTAGAATTTTTGCTCACAAAACTCCACAGCTTAGAGGGAACATTTAGGAACGTTCAGGAAAGGGCTGTGGCTCGTGGCAGAGCCTCCGCTTGGCATGCAGAAGGGCCCTGTTTCAACTCCCTTCATCTCCCGTTAGGGATCAAACAGGAGGTGATGTGAAAGACCGCTCGTGGAGATCTTGGAGAGTTTGAGCAAACAGCCCTGGCTTTGGTGGACCAAGGGTTGGAGTCATGTGTTCATGTGCGAGAGAGAGCCAGCAGGGTGTTGTGGCAAAGTGCCTCGGAGTAGGATCTGGGACACCCAGGTCTGAATCCCCACTCCTGCCATGGAAGCATGCTGGGCGACCTCAGGCCAGTCACACACTATCAGCCTAACCTACCTCTCAGGGTTGTTGTGAGGATAAAATGGAGGAGAGGAGAATGCCGTAAGTCATGTTGGGTCCCCATTGGGGGAAAGGCGGGATAGAAATGAAAAGGAAGGAAGGAAGGAAGGAAGGAGGGAGGGAGGGAGGGAGGGAGG
>NW_015164676.1:1147163-1157629 GCF_001447785.1 Gekko japonicus
CAAACTCCTTTCCCTTCCCCTCCCCTCCCCACAACAGACACCCTGTGAGGTAGGCGGGGCTGAGAGAGCTCTGACGGAAACTGCTCTTTCAAGGACAGCTCTGAGAGAACTTGTGACTGACTCAAGGTCATCCAGCAGCTGCAAGTGGAGGAGTAGGGGAGGAAGGAAGGGCCACAAGTGAGGGGGCACCACCCCTAAATGCCTCACTGTGGCTGCAGTCCTGCCAGCAACAGCCAGTTTGGTGTAGTGGCTAAGTGTGTGTAATCTGGGAGAACCGGGTTTGATTCCCCACTCCTCCACTTGCACCTGGCTGGATGACCTTGGGCAAGCCATAGTTCTGTCGGAGCTGTCCTTGAAAAAGAGCAGTTTCTGTCAGAGCTCTCTCAGCCCCACCTGCCTCACAGGGTGTCTGTTGTGGGGAGGGGAAGGGAAAGGAGGTTGTGAGCCGCTCGGAGACACCTTTGGGTAGTGAAAGGGTGGAGTGTAAATCCAATCTCTTCTTCTTCTTCTTCTTCTTCTTCTTCTTCTTCTTCTTCTTCTTCTTCTTCTTCTTCTTCTTCCTTCTTCTTCTTCTTCTTCTTCCTGCTCAGTCCCCTTCCCATCATGACCCCCAGGGTGCACATGAGGGAGACATCTGCTCCTTGAGATGCCTTCTCCCCCCCCCCCGACTGTGTGTGTGTGTCCTCACTCAGGCAGCGCCGCTCACTTTCTGATGACTGCACAGTTCTGTATTTGAACATGAAGGACTGTTGATTAGAAACTTTTGCCAGAAGAACACAAAGGGGGCTTGATTTGGGGGAGGGGAGCCTGCATTCAGGACGGCTTGCCTAATTGGCCCGTGCAAGTGCCCTGATTGCCAAAGGCAGCTGAGACAAGGCCGCTCTGGACAGCTCCCAGAGCCTATTTTCTGGCTTCCATAAATGCTCTGAGGCTTTCCACAGTTCAGTTTAGTGGGGGAGCAAAACATTTTTCCCCTCTCCATGTGAGAGAGCCAGTTTGGTGTTGTGGTTAAGTGCGCGGACTCTAATCTGGGAGAACCGGGTTTGATTCCCCACTCCTCCACTTGCACCTGGCTGGATGACCTTGGGCAAGCCATAGTTCTGACAAGAGCTGTTCTTGAAAAAGAGCCGTTTCTGTCAGAGTTCTCTCAGCCCCGCCCACCTCAGAGGGTGTCTGTTGTGGGGAGGGGAAGGGAGAGGAGTTTGTAAGCCACTCTGAGACTCCTTCGGATAGTGAAGGGAGGGGTATAAATCCAATCTCTTCTTCTTCTTCTTCTTCTTCTTCTTCTTCTTCTTCTTCTTCTTCTTCTTCTTCTTCTTCTTCTTCTTCTTCTTCTTCTTCTTCTTCTTCTACTCCCCTCTTTCGGGGGGGGGGGGAATTCCTGAGCCTGGCACTGGAACAAATTCTGGAGCAAACGAGCGAGAGAATTCCTCTGGCCCAGTCAGACCCGGTTGGATGAGGTCCGAGGGCGTAGCGCTCCCCGGTTCCCCTGGCATGCCGCAATCGCCGCCCTTCACAATGACATCCGAAGAGCTCTGCTGGCTCAGCCCAGAGAGGGTTCCTCCTGCCTGGGCCAGTCAGAACGGTGGGCAGACAACCCTCTGGGCACCCAGGAGACCAGCGGCACCCACCCCACCCTCCGCGAGGAAAGACGAGAGTCTGAAGCGTCTGCCTCCTGCCTGCCCGAGAACAGTGCTCCCTCTAAGCTGCGGAGTCCTGTGAGCAAAAATTCTACTTTGTGAGCTCCTGGCATTAAAGGTGTGTGAGTGAGCAATTTGGCTGCTGCATAAATCCGTTGGCTCTGGAGCCATCCTTCCTGAGCTGAGACAGGAATCTGTGAGCCGGAGGCTAAAAAACAGTGGAGGCCAGGTGGGGAGTGCGGAGGCAGGGGTGGGCTGGGCTGGGCTGCGGGGGCTCCCTCCTCCCATTCCCCACCGGTCTCTCTCTCCCCCCTCGCCCTGGAGACCTGGTGGCGGGTCCCTGACCAGTGGGGTGGTGGTGGCTCGGGGCTTGCAGCCTGCCTCCTATGATTATTTCCTATCCTTTCCTTCATTTCTGACCTGCCCTTCTCCTCAGTGGGGACCCCAAGCCGCCTCCGTGGTCCCCCTCCCGTTTGCCCTGTGCGGAAGCCTGGGCTGTGGGTGGGCGACTGGCCCGGGGTCACCCCCCTTGACTTCCATGGCGCAATCAGCTCGGTCGAGCTGGGCCAGGGGTGGTGCCTGGGCCCGCCCGCATTCTTTGCTCCCCTTTTGTTCCTATGTCAGTCTGGAAACTTTGTTGATAAACTGCTTGGGCTCCCTCTGGCGACGAACGTGGCCGAAAACCCCCTTCAAAATACATTAGCAAAAATACTTCGGAAGCCTGAGGAAGGAGGTGATGCAGGTAGGAATTCCAACGGGGATACCCAGCTTAGTCTCTTTTGGCAAAATTGCACAGGAGTCATGGGGTACCTTGAAGATGGCTTTCATGAATCACATGTGCAGGAGAACCTGTGTGGGGGAGAGGGCTGGAAGAACAACATAAGAACAGAAGAGAAGCTCATGCTGGATCAGGCCAATGGCCCCTCCAGTCCAACACTCTGTCACACAGTGGCCAAAAATACCAGGAGCCATCAGGAGGTCCAGCAGTGGGGCCAGGACACTAGAAGCCCTCCCACTGTTGCCCCCCTCCAAGCACCAAGAAGACAGAGCATCCCTTTCCCCAGACCAAGAACTCCTATCTATACCTTGTGGCTAATAGCCACTGATAGACCTCTGCTCTCTTATCCAATTCCCTCTTATAAGAACACCAGAGAAGCCAATGCTGGGTCAGGCCAATGGCCCATGCAGTCCAACATTATGGGTCACACGGTGGCCAAAAATACCAGGGGCCCTCAGGAGGTCCAGCAGTGGGGTCAGGACACTAGAAGCCCTCCCACTGTTGCATCACCCCCCAAGCACCAAGAACACAGAGCATCACTTGCCCCAGACACAAGAGTTCCTATAAGAACATAAGAGAAACCAATGTTGGATCAGGCCAATGGCCCATCCAGTCCAACACTCTGTCACACAGTGGCCAAAAATACCAGATGGGACCAGGACACTAGAAGCCCTCCCACTGTTGCCCCCCAGAAGCACCAAGAATACAGAGCATCACTTGCCGCAAACTGAGAGTTCCTATAAGAACATAAGAGAAGCCAATGTTGGATCAGGCCAGTGGCCTGTCCAGTCCAACACTCTGTCTCATGGTGTCCAAAAATACCAGGGGCCCTCAGGAGGTCCAGCAGTGGGGCCAGGACACCAGGAGCCCTCCCACTCATTGCCCCCCCCGCCAAGCACCAACCCAGCATTATTTTTACTACTCAGCAAGAAAGTAAAAACTTTCCTCTCTCAGCATATACAGAGTGTTGTTCATTTCCCCCCTTCTGATAAAAAAGTGCAGGAAAAGTCTGCAGCTTCTTCTTTGTGGAGCCTGCACCCCCTCCCCCTCGGTTCTCATAGTGAGACTTGAATCCATAGCCGGGGTGGATTCTCCACTCCTCCACTTGCACTTGCTGGATGACCTTGGGCAAGCCATAGTTCTGTCAGAGCTCTCTCAGCCCTGCCTACCTCTCAGCCCATGGTATAGTTGGTGGGGGGGGGGTAGAGAAAGAAAAAAGACAGAAATGTTTTTTTAAGAATGCAAGCCACAAGAGATTCTTGGTCCAGTTGACAGGGCAAGTCGCCTGACAGGTGCCCTCCATGTTTCAGTCTTTTGGGGATTCTTAGGCTACAGACTTCGGAGGCCCAAGGCCTCTTTTGCTCGTCAGACTCTCTTCCTCATAGGGTCACAGGGTCGGGAGGCGCCATTGAGGCCATCTAGTCCAACCCCCTGCATCCCTGACAAGCAACACTCCCTCTAAGCTGTGGAGTCCTGTGAGCAAAAAATTCTACTTTGGGAGCTACTGGCCTTAAAGTCGTGAGCGAGTAACTGGGCTGCTGCATAAATTAGTTTGCTCTTCTGGAGCCAAGACAAAAACGTGTGAGCCGGAGGCTAAAAGAATTGTGAGCTGGCTCACACAAACTCAGCTTAGAGGGAATACTACTTGGGAGTGCCCTTGGGCCAGACCTTGTTGACAGATAAACGGGTCAGTGCTGTTGCTAGGAGCGCCCTCTCTTCATCACACCCAGCTCCTACATCTCGCCTTCTGTTAGCCAGTTTGCACACTTCTAAGGCTCCGGTGATCTGGCCATGCTGACCCGTGCGTTTGGAACCTTATGAACCACAAGGTAAGGCACGGTATAGTTGCTGGGGGGTGGGGAGAAAGAAAAAAAGAGCGGCTCCCTCCCTTCCTTCATGAGGGCTGCCTTTGAAGATGTCCTCAGAAGCTTCAGTTGGTGTAAAATGGGGCAGCAGGACTCCCTTCTGGGGTCAGCTCTTGGGAATCCTTAAGTCCTGCGTCGACAGCACTATTTGCTTCTGGGGCCCATTCAAAGCGCTGGTTACCACCCTGAGAGCCCCTCACTCCCGGGGGCCCTTAGACTTCTTAAGGCGCCTCTCCTGGAACATTCCCATGTGTCGGTTGTGCTCCTTGGACAGCCTTGGACAGTTTGGTGTAGTGGTTAAGTGCATGGACTCTAATCTAGAACCGGGTTTGATTCCCCAATCCAGATGTTAAGCTATTCAATATCTCATCAGATGTCCAGTCAAGATCAGGCCACTGATGGATGACTTGCCAAAAAAGATGGGGTGTGTGTGTCCACTGCCTCCACCAAATGCTCGGTGGAAGAGCTTCGTCTTTCAGGCCCTGCGGAACTGTAAAAGGCCCCACGGGGACCTGATCTCATAGGGGAGCTCATTCCATCAGGCAGGGACAAGGGCTGAAAAAGGTTGAAGTTAATTAGACGTCCCTGGGACCGGGGACCACTAAAAGATGTTGGTTTGTGGACCTCCGTGTCCTCCGGGGCTGGTATGATGCCCTCATTTCCAGTCAGTGGAGAGGAAAGCCTGCGTTGTGCTTCCTATGTGTAGATTAATTTCCCTAGTTTGGTGTCATGGTTAAGTGCGTGGACTCTAACCTGGGAGCACCAGGTTTGATTCCCCGCTCCTCCACTTGCAGCTGCTGGATGACCTTGGGCAAGCCATAGTTCTGGGAGAGCTGTCCTTGAAAAAGAGCTGTTTCCGTCAGAGCTCTCTCAGCCCCACCTCCCTCACAGGGTGTCTGTCTGTTGTGGGGAGGGGAAAGGAAAGGAGGTTGTGAGCCACTCTGAGACTCCTTTGGGTAGCGAAGGGCAGGCTATAAATCCAATCTCTTCTTCTTTTAGGACCGCCTGGATGGCAGTACTTGGGTGCCAGGCTTTCTCTGTGGCCGGTCCAGCTCTCTGGAATGGCTTCGCCGAGTGGTTGCAGAGTGGGGGGGGGGGCTTTGCTTGCTGCCCAACCAGTTTCATTCCAGAGAGTGTCAGGTGGAGGATGAGCGGTTTCCACACAGATTTAGCTCTGGTTTTTTAATCTCTCTCTCTTTTAAATCTGTGCGCATTCTTATTTTGTTAATGGACTCTTGCACTTTTGTGTCCTTGTGGGCATGCTGTGACTTGTTGTGCCGTTAGCCACCTCCGGACAAAGGAAAGAAGGAAGGATATAAACAAGTTAATTAATTGATTGATTAAAGATCCTTGGGGAAATGGCAGGATAAAAATGCAACGGAATAAATAACTAAAGAGGGGAGGTGCTGCTGGGGAGGGAGGAAACTTCCTGAAAGTTCTGCATGATTTTTGCAGTGGTTGTAACAGCCCGTGTCCACTCGGTTGCCAGGTCTGGGTTGGAAAATACCTGGGTGGAGCCTGGGGTTAGGGGAGGGGAGGGGCCTCTGCAGGATACAGTGCTGGCAGCTCCACCCCTCGGGTTGTGGGTCAGAAGAGGGAACGGAAGGCAACTCTGCCTGCCCCAGGTGTCAGACCCCTGGTCAAGTTATTCTCAACAACACTCTCTTTGGCAGTGATATGTTTATTGAGTTATAAGCAAGATCCAGGTCATAACAGTACTGTGTCAGAACTGACGATTTCGGTGGGTACAATCATAGATATAGGCAATGCAAGTGAAACCCCTCCTAATGGCCACTCATAAGTCACATCCGTCAGTCCTGCCTAGCCATAGCGTTCCTACCCCCCTTTCAACTGGTACACGAGCAAGCTGGCACCAAAAATTTCAAGGACGTTCCTCTGGGAGAGGGAGGCTTCTTTGGAAGAGTTACGGCTTCTTTGGAAGAGTTATGGCCAGTTTGGTGCAGTGGTTAAATGCGTGGACTCTAATCTGGGAGAAACGGGTTTGATTCCCCGCTCCTCCACTTTCAGCTGCTGGATGACCTTGGGCAAGTGTTGAGTATTACAAGTTAAAAACACTCAGTATATCTGGGGTTAAATGTTTGTTTATGTTACTCACAGGAAGTCACATGTTTTTCATGTAACCAATGTTCTTTAGCTGTAGAAAGCCCGGGAATTTTCTCCCTGATCTAGGAATCTGATTGGGACTAAAGTGTCAAGTTACCATTTTATGGCTCTCTTCCCGTCTTTGTTTTGGTGTTCTGAAGAACAAGAAGAGCAGCCATAATCTCTCTCTTCTAGTTTTGTCTTTGTAGAGTAAGGATGTAGCCGATTATGCTCTGTTGTTATTTTCATCCCAGTTACCCTTCCCATGCTAGAATTTAGTAAAAACTTTATATTTTAATCACACATGGACTCTCAGTCTGAATTATTTTACTCTGGCTCTGCTGGACCATCTTATCTCTGGTAAATACCATTTTTTCAATATCTCACTATCACCCAACAGCAAGCCGTAGTTCTGACAAGAGCTGTTCTTGAAAAAGAGCAGTTTCTGTCAAGAGCTCTCTCAGCCCTGCCTACCTCACAGGGGGTGTCTGTTGTGGGGAGGGGGGCAAAGGAGATGGTAAGCTGCTCTGAGACTCCTTTGGGTAGTGAAGGGGGGGATAAATCCAATCTCCTCCTCCTCCTCCTCCTCCTCCTCCTCTTCTTAAGATAGCACAGTCACACAATCCACACTCGCTCTCCCCCACGTAAGGAATTCCCTCTCGCCTGCAGTCATGGCAAACTGAGCAGAGCGATGTTTGACACCAGGGCCCTGTGACCCTGGCACTGCCTGATCCTATCCAGAGCTCTGCCGATGTGCTGTACTTCTTCGGGGCCAAGGAACCACGGGGGAGGGGGGGAGCCCTGGGAATGGTCCCTGTGGTTCTTCAGAGCGTGAACAGCAGCCACGGGGGACTTCCAGTTTAAGCCAGGCCCAACAGCAGCACAGGAGATTCAACCCCTGGATGTTTTCCCAGCGCAAACTGGTTCCCTGGAGTTGTTGTCTGCTCCACAGGGAGCAACAGGGGGACAGTTCGTCCCCCTCCTCCCCTAGAACTGCAGCCCAATCCAGAGTAGCTCTTCCCCTCAGAACTGCTTCTGAACCTTTGGAAACCTCAGTGACTTCTTGCCTGGGGGCTCTGGAACCTCTTGCTGGTTGTGTCTTCAGTGGGGCAGATCCAGACCTCCTTGGCAAGGCTGTGGGCCCAGCACTCTGGAAAACAGGCTTGCCAATCTCCAGGTGGGGCCTGGAGACCTCCCAGAATTACAGGTGGTCTCCAGGTGACAAAGGCCAGTTTCCCTGGAGGAAAGTTTGGAGGGTGAAATCTCCAGCGTCACACTGTGCCACCCGGGGCCCCGCCCACCCCCAAATGCCACCCTCCCCAGGCTCTGCCCACAACCTGGAATTAGGTATTTGTTTAGATTATCTGTAGCCCCCCCCCCAACATTCTTTTTAATTGAATTTTTTTTATTTTTAACAATAATAATAATAATAAACACTCAAATATATAAAGATAACATTAACATAAATAACAAGAACAATATTAACAAGAACATTAAATGAGAAAACATACAGAATATGTGCTTAAGCTCAGTTGTGTAACGCTACAAACATATCTCCTATACTAATAAGATACAAAAACCCGTATACTTCTTAGGTAATTCCTGGTCCCATTCACATGTGCTGGAAAACGCAGGGGGGTGGGGGAAGCGAGCCTATGCGTACCGCAGTAATTTGACCCGCCACTACATGATCAGACACAGTGGTGGGTGAATCGGGTTTGTTTCTTCGTTGCGTGTTTCCAGCATGCTTCATCAAGGGGTCAGTGATGCAAGCTGAGCGCGCTGGAGCAATCACACGGGGAAACTCCGTCTGCGGCCCATCACAACCCATTTGAGACTGCATTTTCTCAGGTATTTTTTAACTCCGGGTCTTCGGGAGGGCTTCTAATGTCCTGGCCCCACTGGTGGACCTCCTGATAGCACTGGTATTTCTGGCCTGATCCAACATTGGCGTCTCTTATGTTCTGTGGTGGGTGAATCGGGTTTGTTTCTTCGCTGCATGTTTCCAGCGTGCTTCATCGAGGGGTCAGTGACGCAAGCTGAGAGCGCTGGAGCAATCACACGGGGAAACTCCATCTGCAGCCTGTTGCAACCCATTTTCTCAGGTATTTTTTAACTCCGGGTCTTCAGCGGACTGAGACAGGTGTAGCTACATTGAAGCATTCTGGGGCCCGCCCCCCCCGACTTCCTCCCAAAGCCCCACAACTTCCCCACCTGTCAGCAGCCCCACAGGCTCCATCCTGGGCTGGTGGCCGAATCGGGCAGAATCAATTTCGGCTGGCAGAAAGACTCCTGTGTTTCAATTTTGGCAGTACCAGCTGATGGGGGAGTCTTTCCTCCTGCCGGATGTCAATTTCGGCTCCATTATATCCTATGGGCCATTGAAGTCAATGGCGAAAACATAGGGTATATTCTAGGGAGCTGGAGGGGGAGGTGGTTTGAGGGAGAGGCTCCAGACTTGCAGGGTAGCTGCTGGAGCCTCTCCCAAAGATACCCACCAAGTATCAAGAACATTGGACCGGGGGTCCAATTCTACAGCCCCCCAAACAGGTTGCCCCCATTCCCTCCATGGTTCTCTATGGTGGGGGAAAAGTAACGTTTCCTGTTGCCGGGGGCGGGACGCTTGCCAGATGTTCCTGTGTGATCACGCCGTTAAAATCCGCCCGGCAGTTGTGCCTCTGGCGGGGCTACTTCTGCATGTGATTGGGCCCATGTAATCTTTTTGAGTTTGATGTGACATAATCAAAGAGGTAGCTGCTGGAGCCTCCCCCCAAGATCTGCCCGGCAGTCGTGCCTCTGGCGCGGCTACTTCTGCATGTGATCGGGCCCATATAATCGTTTTGAGTTTGATGTGACATTCTCAAAAAAGGCGAACCATTTTTCAACAAAGTCATTTTTCTTAGTAGGTGTTTCCGTTATAATTGAGTTGCTATTTTGTCTGCCATAGGGCAAGGCTTGGGGAGAGGGGGGAACCTCACCGGGGTACCAATCTCATAGTGTCCACTCTCCAAAGCTGGTGCGGGATGAGATGGCTGAATCGCTCCCTCTGGGTGGCAGGAGGAGGAGCAGAGCTGGGCTGCAAAGGCAGCCTCGGCCGCCACTGGGCCGCTGCTGCCTCGCTGGAAATGCGGCTTGTCGCCAGGGCTTGTTTGCCAGCAGGAGTTACCAGCGTCGCGGACTGGCCTTTCCCCGCCTTGCCCAGCTGCCAGGAGAAGCTGCGTGTGGCTTTGGCGCCCCCCTGAGGCCCGCACGCGGCATTGCTGGCGAGGGCCGTCTTGTGCCTTTCAGTCGGTCTCCAGAATCCGTCCATGCGAAGAAGGCTCACACAGCTGAGGGAACACTGCCCCCCCACCCCCCACCCCCGAAACCGATCTCTGTAGTCTGGGAGATGAACTGTAGCAGCGGGATATCTCCCGGCGGTGCCACGTGGAAGTTGGTAACCCTGCACCCCAGCTCAGACCAGAAGACGGTCGCCAGCCGGGAGCCTCACCAGCCTTCTGGTGTGGGATGAGATGGCTGAATCGCTCCCTCTGGGTGGCAGGAGGAGGAGCAGAGCTGGGCTGCAAAGGCAGCCTCCGCCGCCACTGGGTCGCTTCCCCGCTGGAAACCGGCTTGTCGCCAGGGCTTGGTTGCCAGCAGGAGTTACCAGCGTCGCGGACTGGCCTTTCCCCGCCTTGCTCGGTTGCCAGGAGAAGCTGCGTGTGGCTTTGGCGCCCCCCTGAGGCCGGCACGTGGCGTTGCTGGCGAGGGCCGTCTTGTGCCTTTCAGTCGGTCTCCAGAATCCATCCATGCGAAGAAGGCTGATACAGCTTCACCCCGAAGCAGCTGAGGTGCCCCCCTCCCCCGCTGCTGTCTCCATCCCCAAAGGAGCAGCAGAGGGGCCCTAAGAAGAGCTCTTTGCACATTTCATTTCACTGGCTTCATTTGTATACCAGCTTTCTTGCAGAAATGAGAGGCGCATTAGAGGGTATAAAACAGGGCAGGCAGACAAGTGGCAGAAAAGATGAGGAAGGAGGAGGAGGAGGAGACTGGATTTATACCCCGCCCTTCACTACCCAAGGGAGTCTCAGAGCGGTTTAT
>NW_015164676.1:1158481-1160622 GCF_001447785.1 Gekko japonicus
ATAGGTTTTTTTTTTTCCCCCCCCCCGAAAGCCCCCCCCCCCCGGCTATAGACCTGCCTCCCCACATTAAAGGCTGCCTGCCAATTCAGACCTCCTCTAAAGCCCTGGCAAAGAGGCAGGCCTGGCAGCGCCTCCTGAAGTTCTCATAAAACCATCGAATCACAGAATATTGGAGTCGGAAGGGACCTTGCAGGTCATCTAGCCCCACCCCCTGCACTCTGCAGGAGCATAGCCAAAAGACAGCCCTACAACATACCCGAAAGAAGGTCCAGCCTCTGCTTGAAAACGTCCAGCGAAGGAGCATCCACTACCTCCCCAGGCAGACTGTTCCACTGCTCAACCACTCTTACAGTTAGGAAGTTTCTCCTGATGTTTAGCCAGCAACGACTCCCTTGTAATTTCCACCCATTATAGAATCATAGAATGTTAGAGTCAGAAGTGACCTTGCAGGTCATCTAGGCCAACCCCCTGCACTCTGCAGGAGCAGAGCCGAAAGATAGCCCTATCTCCAGGGACTGGGCCCCCTCACCTCTTCAGGGAGCCCCTCCCACGGAGACGGAGCCACAATGGAAAAGGCCCTGGGCTCTGGTCAGTGCCAGGCGGGCCCACCCCCCAGGGGTGTGGTAGCCAGCAGACTGCTGCCTGAGGACCGTAGTTGCTGCGCAGGGACACTGGGAAGGAGAGGGCCCTTCAGATGCATGGATCCCCGGTCGTGAAGGGCTTCAGAGGTCATAACCAGCACCTGGGATTGAACCCAGAAACAGACTGGCAGCCGATGTAGCCGTTTCAAAAGGGGCAGCAGATGTTCCCAGCAGGCAGCCCCTCTGACAACAGTCGGCTGCCCTGTTCTGGACCAGTTGTTGTTTTTTGGATTGCCTTCAAGGGCAGCCCCGGCAGCCCCACACAGAGCACATTGCAGTAATCCAACCAAAAAGTTACAGAAGCATGGATTGGCTGAGTCCAGGCTAATGTGAGAGTTGGCCAATCAGCTGCAGCCGATAGCAGGCACTCCTGGTTCTGCAGAACTCCAAGGCCGGATGAGCAGTGCCATCTGGGCCTGAAGGCAAAAATGGCCCATGGAGGAGCTGGATCTCTGGCACAATGTGGACAAAGCCAGTGCCCTGCAGTAGGGGCTTGACTTGCACCCTGCCAGGCGTCATTGGTGCGGGAAGGGACTGGCACCAGGCTGGGAGGCTCTGGGGAACCAAAAGTGGTGCTCTGTTTGGTGTCGTGGTTAAGTGTGCGGACTCTAATCTGGGAGAACCCGGTATGATTCCCCCACTCCTCCACTCGCAGCTGCTGGATGACCTTGGGCAAGCTGTAGCTCTGGTCAGAGCTGTCCTTGAAAAAGAGCAGTTTCTGTCAGAGCTCTCTCAGCCTCACCTACCTCACCGGGTGTCTGTTGTGGGGAGGGGGAGGGAAAGGAGTTTGTGAGACACCTTTGGGTAGTGAAGGGCGGGATATAAATCCAATCTCCTCCTCTTCTTCTTTCTCCACTTGCACCTGTTGGATGACCTTGGGCAAGCCATAGTCCTGGCACAGCTGTCCTTGAAAAAGAGCCGTTCTCTCTCAGTGCTCTCTCAGCCCCACCGACCTCACAGGGTGTTTGTTGTGGGGAGGGGAAGGGAAAGGAGATTGTCAGCCACTCTGAGACTCCCTTGGGTAGTGAAGGGCGGGGTATAAATACAATCTCTTCTCTTCTCTGGGGTGATCTCTGCTCTCTGCCTTCCTGTCATGGGCCTTTCCTGACCTTTCTCTCCCGTCTGCTGGGCAACAAAGCCAGCCCAGGAAGGTGAGCAGAGCAGAGCGCCCTTCCTGAGTCCATGGAGGGTTCCTGGCTTCCTGTCTGTACTTGTTCCCCTAATCAACACCAGGGCAGCATTCACGTCCCCTGGCAGGAAATGCAAAGCTGGGTAAACAGGTGAGGGAGGGGGTGGGCGGGACAGTGCACACATGCTGGGCCCCGTGCCAGGCCCTTGCCTTGGCCAGCCCAGGAGTGCCGCTTGCGGTCCCGTAGCAAAGCACTTCCAAGGATCTGTGAGAGACAGAATGAGAACACGAGAATAAGGAAGCACCGGACTTAACATGGTGGCCTTTCCCCTCATTTGTTCTCTCTCTTACACACACACACACACACACAC
>NW_015164676.1:1161077-1168855 GCF_001447785.1 Gekko japonicus
GAGGAGGGAGAGCTTGTACCTGAATAAAACTTGGTCTTAAAGGTGTCACTGGACTGTTTTGGACCGGGGGGGGGGGCTCTGCAACTTACCTGGCTGCTTCTTGCTCTGACTGAGGGCTGCTGGGAGCAGGGGGTGGGGCTTGTTTCATATGCCCTCCCCCTGGGCTCTTTACTGCCGGAGCTCCGCTCCTGTGCGCTCCCGCAGCAAATGACCCCTGCAGAGCATTGCTTGCACCAGCCTGAGAGTTCCTGTCTATACCTTGTGGCTAAGAGCCACTGATGGACTTCTGCTTCATATGCTTATCTAGTCTCCTCTTGAAGCCATCCATGCTTGTAGCCGCCGCCACCTCCTGTGGCAGTGAATTCCATGTGTTAATCACTCTTTGGGGGAAGAAGGTCTTCCTTTTATCCATTCTAACCCAACTGCTCAGCAATTTCATTGAGTGCCCACGAGTTCTTGTACTGAGTTCTTGTGTTCTTCCGTTTCATTGACATATCTGCAGAACCCATTCATAGCGGAGCAGAACCAAGCTTGAAGGAAGGGGCTGCAGGTGGACACCACCGCTCTCCTGGTGAGAGAGTTTTTCTGGGTCCTCCATGAGGGAACGCTCAGACAGTTAACCCACCTTTAATCCCGTTGCTCAATGACCAACAGGCATTCATTTGGCAAAACCACAAGACCCCAAACCATCCACCACACAGTAATTCTTAAAAAGTGTAAATGCTTTCTGTGAAATAAAAAAGAGAAGCAGAGGGAGTTATGCCAAATACCCCCAGGCAAGTTGGCGGGGGGGCGATACATTTTCTGCTGCCAAGATTATGCGTCTGTATCTCATCAGATACAGATATGGAGCTGCGGTGGCTCGTTAAGACACTGAACTGCAGGCTGTGGAAGGTCGGTAGTTCAGCAGTTCAAGACCCGGGTGCCACAAGATGGAGGGAGCTCCCGTCTCTGGCCCCAGCTCCTGCCAACCTAGCAGTTCGAAAGCAAGAAATTGCAAGTAGATAAATAGGGACCACTTCGGTGGGAAGGTAGCAGCGTTCCGTGCGCCGTGGTGTTTAGTCATGCCGGCCACATGACCACGGAAACGTCTTTGGACAGCGCTGGCTCTTCGGCTTGGAAACGGAGATGACCACCGCAACCCTAGAGTCGGATTTGACTGGCTTTCGAGCAAGGGAGACCTTTACCTTTATCTCATCAGATCTTGGAAGCTAAGCAGGGTCCCATATCATTTTGGTGTTATTTGGAGTACTGTGTACAGTTCTGGTCACTGTACCTCAAAAAAGATATTATAACATTGGAAAAGGTGCAGAAACGGGCAACTAGAATGATTAAGGGGATGGAACACCTTTCCTATGAAGAAAGGCTAAATAGGTTAGAGCTCTTTATCTTGGAGAAATGGCGATTGAGAGGTGACATAAGAACATAAGAACACGAAAGAAGACAATGCTGGATCAGGCCAATGGCCCATCCAGTCCAACACTCTGTGTCACACAGTGGCCAGAAATACCAGGTGCCATCAGGAGGTCCAGCAGTGGGGCCAGGACACTAGAAGCCCTCCCATTGTTGCCCCCCCCCAGCACCAAGAAGGCAGAGCATCACTTGCCCCAGAGCCCCTATCTATACCTTGTGGCGTGGCTAATAGCCATTGATGGACCTATGTTCCATATGCATATCCAATTCCCTCTTGAAGCCGTCCATGCTTGTAGCTGCCACCACCTCCTGTGGCAGTGAATTCCATGTGTGGATCACTCTTTGGGTGAAGAAGTACTTCCTTTTATCTGTTCTAACCTGACCGCTCAGCAATTTCATGGAGTGCCCACAAGGAGTCCTTTTACTGTGAGAAAGGGAGAAAAGTACCTCTTTCTCTACCTGCTCTACTCCTGCTTATAAACCTCGATCATGTCACCCTCTCAGCCGTCATTTCTCCAGGCTAAAAAGCCCCAAGCGCTTTAACCTTGACGTGATAAAGGTTTACAAAATTATGCATGGGATAAAGTAGAGAAAAAAGCACTTCTTTCCGTTTCTCACAATACAAGAACTCGTGGGCACTCTATGAAATTAATGAGCAGTAGGTTTAGAACAGATAAGAGGAAGTCCTTCTTCACCCAAAGAACTACGAACACATGGAATTCGCTGCTGCAGGAAGTGGAGGTGGCTACAAACATAGCTTCAAGAAGGGATTGGATAAACATATGGAGCGGAGGTGGCTGTCAGCCACAAGATATAGATGGAACACTCTGTCTGGGGTAGAGATGTTTTGTATTCTTGGTGCCCAGTGTGAGAGGGCTTCTGGAGTTCTGGCCCTGCTGGTGGACCTCCTGAGGGCCCCTGGGTTTGGGCTACTGTGTGACATGGAATGTGGGACTGGATGGGCCATCGGTCTGATCCAACATTGGCTTCCATTATGGACAGGGTTGAGTCTGGCCGTTATCTGGATGGGAGACCACCAAGGAAGTCCAGGGTGGCTGCGCAGAAGCAGGCAATAGCAAACCGCCTCTGAATGTTTCTTGCTTTGAAAACCCCTTGAGGGTCACTATAAATTGACTTCGACTTGCTCCACTTCAGAACTTACTAAATGCTTTGGTCCTTTCTGGACACCAGATGGCGCCGCTGCACCATCTGTAAAGCACAAAACCATCTCTAAGAAGAGGGAATACTTGGGATTTCTGCACAGTTGAGGCGTAGTGATTTGTGTGTTCATTTCTCAAAGTCATACTTCGTTACTGTGAGATCTCATTTCCGGAGGGTAGAATTTCGACCCGGGCAAATGCAATTTGTATCTGTTGTCTGGGAAGCAGTGGCATGGTGGTCATTGTTTTTAACAAGCCAGCTGTGGTGTAGTGGTCAAGAGTGGTGGACTCCAATCTGGAGAACCGGGTTTGACCCCCCCCACTCCACATGCAGCCAGCTGGGTGACCTTCGGCCAGTCCCAGTGCTCTCAGAAGTGTCTCAGCCCCACCTACCTCACAGGGTGTCTGTTGTGGGGAGAGGAAATAAGCCAGTCTGAGACTCCTTCATGTAGTGAAGGGCAGGGTATAAAACCAACTCTTCTCCTTCTAGCAAGATTTTGGAAGGGGAAAGCAACAAGAGCTATAGATAATATTAGTTGTAGATTTTCCAGGCTGTCTGGCCGTGGTCTTGGCATTGTAGGACCTGAAGTTTCACCAGCAGCTGTGACTGGCATCCTCAGAGGTATAACCCAGAAAGATGTAGTACTCTCTCTGTGTCAAGGTGAGAAGAAGGAAAATGGTAGGGAGGTCATTTATAGCTACTCAGGAAGGTGGGGTAGGGCTGAGTTGTTATCTTGTAGGGATCAGATTCAAGGTCTTGGTTTTAACCTTCAAAGCCCTACACAGTCTGAGTCCAACATATCTTTTAGACCGTCTCTCCTGGTATGCCTTCCCCCCCAAAGAGAGCATTGCGCTCTTTGAACAATAACCTTCTTGTGGTCCTCAGCCGAAAAGGTATTCATCTTGCCTCAACCCGGGCCAGAGCTTTCTCAGTTCTGGCCCCAGCTTGGTGGAACGCTCTACACTCATCCAGATGAGATCCAGGCCCTGTGGAACCTGATGCAGTTCTGCAGGGCCTGTAAAACTGGAATGTGGAGGTCAGCTCTTCTGTGTTCATCAACAGCTTGCTATCTCCTGTATGACCTTGTAGAGGTTCCAGCTGCCGCTTACTCGGCTGGGAAAGTAAACAGCTTGCTTTGCCTGCGCACGCTTGCTGCTTGCCTTTGCCCGTGCGTGTGAGATGTATCCATTGGCTCCCATTAGATGGGGGGGATTTTGATTATAGTATAAGTCAGAGGCCCTAGTATTGACAGCCATTCCTGACATAAGCTGTATACATGTTCATTAGTACTGGACCCATCAATAAACAGTTATCTTCTTATGAAGCCCTGTGTGGTGTGACTTGACTAACGGCCCTGACAAAAGTGTTCCGCCAGGCATGTGGTTGAGGCAGTGAAATTTCCATCTAATTTTGTCTCCCCCCCCCCAGGCCCATCACCATGATGGGGGGGGGGGAAGGGGGTGCAGTGCCCCATCAATCATTTGTCATGCCCCTCCAATCAGCATTAGGTGTTGGCGTGAAATATGTCACAGTCTTTCAGTTGTAAAATTTCTATGTAAAAAAAGGAAGACATTGAAGTAAAAAGTGTGAATCCCGTCATAAATCTTTCAAGGGAGAATTCTCTATGCAGTTGGTTAGAACAGAATTAGCAGTTAGCGAGGCTGAAGAGACCTGATTGTAAAAGCCTGCAGGGGCGGCGGGCGGGCGGGCAGGTGGGAGTGAAATCATGTTGGCATAAAACAGAGAGCGAAAAGTTAAGGAAGGGAGTGATAAAAAAGGCATTGTAGCAGACTCAGAAGAAAGTAAAGAAAAAGACAGAACAAGTTTTTACTTATATTGTGTATAGTCAGGATAGATTTAATGTTTTCCTATTTAATATATTCTTATTTTTACTTAAGTGTTTCACATACTCCCTTGTTGATGTCAGGTAACCCTGTCATAGATCTGGAATGTGGAGGGGTACCCTCCTTCTCGTTCCCAGCTCTCTCCTGCTCGGCTACTGTGTGCTATCTTATGCCTGACCTTGTAGAAGTTCCAGCTGCAGTTTACATGGCTGGGAAAGTTAACGGCTTTTTGCTACGCCTGCTTGCTTTGGCGCGTGTGCGAAATATATCCATTGGCTCGTGCTTACAGGGGGGAATGTTTGATTTCACTATAAGTCAGAGGCCCTAATACTGACGGCCATTTCTGACACAATCGGTACACGTGTTCTTTAGTACTGGATCCACTAATAAACAGTTCTCTTCTTATGAAGCCCTGCGTGGTGTGACCTGACTTAGGAGCTTGACAGTTGATGATGCCGTAATCTTAATTGTTCTGCTAGAATTGCCAGAGGGAGGCTGAGAAATTAGGCATCTTGGAACATATTATATTTAGGGGTAATATGAATGTCCTTGTCCAAAGTAAATATCTTCATGTAATTTGACTTCCAGAAAGCTTTTGATTGACTTCCAGAAAGCTTTTGATAAAGTTCCTCATCAAAGGCTCCTAAGTAAGCTTTAGCTTGGAGAAATGACGACTAAGGGGTGACATGATTGAGGTTTATAAGATTATGCATGGGAAAGAGCAGGTAGAAAAAGAGGTACTTTTCTCCCTTTCTCACAATACAAGAACTCGTAGGCACTCCATGAAATTGCTGAGTGGTCAGGTTAGAACGGATAAAAGGAAGTACTTCTTCACCCAAAGAGTGATTAACACGTGGAATTCACTGCCACAGGAAGTGGTGGCGGCTACAAGCATGGACGGCTTCAAAAGGGAATTAGATAAGCATATGGAGCAGAGGTCCATCAGTGGATATTAGCCACAAGGTATAGATAGGGGCTCTGGGGCAAGTGGGGCAAGTGATGCTCTGGCATCTTGGTTCTTGGGGGGGGGGGGTCAACAGTGGGAGGGCTTCTAATGTCCTGGCCCCACTGGTGGACCTCCTGATGGCACTTGGTATTTCTGGGCACTGTGGGATACAGAGTGTTGGACTGGATGGGCCTTTGGCCTGATCCAACATTGGCATCTCTTATGTTCTTATGTTCTTAATTATGTCCGCACACACATATCTTCTGTTGTGGCTCCCATTTGTGGAATGGCCTTTCGGAGGAAGTCAGGGAAGCTCCCACACTTCTGTTGTTAGTCTGCCAACTATGTGAAACAGAATGGTTCCAAGAGGGCGTTTTAATAACGGTAAAAACAGGGCTGTAGGATAATGGAATGGTTCAGGAAGGAGCTTTCACAAAATGAACAGGACTGTGAACTGTATCATGGTATATCGAGGTGGGTAGCCATGTGGGTCTGAATAGCAATAGCAAAACAAGTGTGATAACACAGTACACGGAATCATGAAACAAGCAAGCACTGTATCAATAACGCAGACTAAAGAGTACCCAGGTAATATAGACAACAGAGAAGACATTTATGTAACAAGATAACACTATATTAACAAGAAACAAGGGTCATTTCGTTGAAAAAGAGGTGCAGGAGCTCATTAGCATAACTCATTAGTATAACTTATTTGAAAATGCAACACCCCCTGACATCACCGGAAGTGTTTCAGAAGGCAACACCCACCGCTCAGGCTCCACTGGACTGTTTTGAATTGCTAGCTATCGGGGGTGGGGAGGAACGCGCAGATCTGCCCTCGCAGAGGAGGGAGAGCTTGTACCTGAATAAAACTTGGTCTTAAAACTTGGATTGTTTTGGGCCAGGGGGCTGGGGAGGGGGCTCTGCAATTTACCTGGCTGCTTCTTGCTCTGACTGAGGGCTGCTGGGAGCAGGGGGTAGGGCTTGTTGCATGTGCCCGTCCCCTGGGCTCTTTACTGCCAGAGCTCTGCTCCCGTGTGCTCCCGCAGGAAATGACCCCTGACAAGAAATAACAAGGAACCACATGTTATAAGTGATAGCAAAATTGCATCATGTAATGCACAAGTACATAAGTAGCACAGAGGAAACAAGATAGATGAAGACTCCAGATTTCAGTCTTCGTTTTGACGGCTCTTCTTTGAAAACTTCATCAAACTTCATAAAGCAGTCATAATGTACAGAAGCCTTCAAAACAGTATATACAGGCAAAAAACCAATCCTTATATTAAATCAGTCTCCACCAGGCACCCGATCACCAATAGAACATTTTCTTATATTACTTCTTATATTCTGTGAGTGGATCCTTTCCCAGCAACTGGACCTAAACTCCTTATTATGTGTCTCCTCTCAAAAATAATCTCCACAGGAATATGAGTTCTACAACACTATTGTGAAACACTGTCCTGTTATGGAATAAAATGAATAATATGGGGAAAAAATCAACATTAATATTAATAAAAAGACAATTTACAAACATTGACTGTAATCTTGACATAGCATTAATCATACTGTGCTCTGCAGATCTAATTTAACTGCACCAGATAGTTCAGGCCTTGTATAAATATTTATACAAAGGTTTTCATAAATTATGTCTGACTCCTCAGTTACGCCCATAATATGAACAGCAGGCTTTCCATATCTCCTGAATTTTTTTGGCCAGTCTTTTGTTTACATAACTTGTTAGTTTTGCCATTAAGACATACTCAGCTAGTTCATATTTCCAGGTCTCTATAGCTGTACTCTCTTTCGTTTTCCATTCTGTTGCTAGTGTTACTCTTGCCGCCGTAAGCATATATCTGAATAAGCCTTGTGAAGTTTTTTCAGTGTTGTCTGGTAAGATTCCCAGTAACATCGTCTCAGGTTTCATTAAAAAATTAATTTTAAAGATTTTCTGAATTTTAGAGTGTATTTCTTTCCAGTGTTTTTTCATCTTTTTTTCATGTCTACATGGTAAAAAGTGCCGTCCGCCTCTTTACAGTTCCAGCAAATCCCTTTATAATCCTTGTCCATTTTTCAATATCTTTGGGGCTAAAATACCAACAGTAAAACATCTTATAAAATTTACAGCCTGTCAAACACAGAGAGACTGACCCTTTCCCAGTTTGGTGTAGTGGTTAAGTGCATGAACTCTAATCTGGGAGAGCCGGGTTTGATTCCCCACTCCTCCACTTGCACCTGGCTGGATGACCTTGAGCAAGCCCTAGTTCTGATAAGAGCTGTCCTTGAAAAAGAGCAGTTTCTGTCAAGAGCTCTCTCAGCCCCACCGACCTCACAGGGTGCCTGTTGTGGGGAGGGGAAGGGAAAGGAGTTTGTAAGCTCTGAGACACCTTTGGCTAGTGAAGGGCGGGGTATAA
>NW_015164676.1:1173367-1190355 GCF_001447785.1 Gekko japonicus
TGAAAGGGTTGGGTCTGTTTAGCCTGGGAAAGAGAAGGCTTAGAGGGGACAGGATTGCAGTCCTCAAGTATCTGAAGGGCTGTCGTGTAGAAGGTGGAGCAGATCTCTTCTCCCTTGCTCCGGATTGCAAGACTAGATCTAATGGGTGAGAATTACAAGGGAGCTGTTACCGGCTAAATATCAGGAGAAACTTCCTAACTGTCAGAGTGGTTGAGCAGGGGAACAGACTGCCTCGGGAGGTGGTGGATGCTCCTTCTCTGGACATTTTCAAGCGGAGGCTGGACGACCATCTTCCGGGTATGTTGTAGGGCTGTCTTTCGGCTCTGCTCCTGCAGAGTGCAGGGGGTTGGACTAGATGACCTGCAAGGTCCCTTCCAACTAGGTTGAGCAGTGGAACAGTCTGCCTCGGGAGGGGGTGGAGGCTCCTTCGCTGGACGTTTCCAAGCGGAGGCTGGATGACCATCTTCCGGGTATGTTGTCGGGCTATCTTTCGGCTATGCTCCTGCAGAGTGCAGGGGGCTGGACTAGATGACCTGCAAGGTCCCTTCCAACGCTAACATTCTATGATTCTGTTCTGTGATTCTATGTGCCTTTCTCCTCTCCCCCAGTGGTGATGTCTGTAGGCAGCCTTTTCGTGTGTGGGGGGGGGAAAACGTGTGAGCAGAGGACTGTCTCCCTCCCTGCCACCGTCACCTTGCTCGACCCTCTTTCGGCATAGAATGTTTGTCCTCTTTCCTTTGTCCTACTGGGGCCTTTCTCTGTAGCAGGTTTTTGCCAAGACGAGACAATCCAATTGGATTTCCAGGGAGGAAAATGGACCCTGACAGTCTCATTCCCGAGCTGCTCAGATCGCCTCTCGCCGAGTGAAGCTGCATTTCACAGCCTCCCCTCTTTGATTTAGGTGATGAAAAGTCACTCAAGAGGAATAAACGCTTCTGTTGTCAAGCAGAAACCTTTTTTCCTCCGGCTTCTCCTAAGAAGTTCTCTCATTCCGCCAGAATCGAACCCTTTCTTATGTCTTCCTTGCAGCTGTTTCGGCCTGTCGCCTTGAAGAGAGAGCCCAGGGTCTCCGGGCACAAAGTCTCTGCGGGCCAGGCTTGTTTGTACAGGACTCAGCGCCAACTAATGAATCCCCTAGCAAGAGAGAGGCATCTTGTGTTTAAAGAAGAGGCCACAGGAACTCCTGAAAAATAGATCCAAAGAACAGAATAGTGCTTGGCTGCATTCCCCGGGCCTTCCCTTGACCTCAAAAGACTGGTCAGTGGGAATGTCCAGTTCTGCCCATTTGTGGAAGGCCCCAGGGTTCAACTCCCCACTTCTCCAGTTAAAAGGCTCAGGTGGGAGGTGGTGTGAAAGACCTCAGCCTGAGACCCTGGAGAGCTGTCAAGAGGGGCTGTGGCTCAGTGGAAGAGCCTCTGCCGGGCATGCAGGAGGTCCCAGGTTCAATCCCCGGCATCGCCAGTTACAAAGGACCAGGCAGGAGGTGATGGGAAAGACCTCCGCCTGAGACCCTGGAGAGCTGTAAAGAGGGGCCGTGGCTCAGTGGAAGAGCATCTGCTTGGTATGCAGAAGGTCCCAGGTTCAATCCCCAGCATCTCCAGTTACAAAGGACCAGGCAGGAGGTGGTGGGAAAGACCCCAGCCTGAGACCCTGGAGAGCTGCAAAGAGGGGCTGTGGCTCAGTGGAAGAGCCACTGCTTGGCATGCAGGAGGTCCCAGGTTCAATCCCCGGCATCTCCAGTTAAAAAGGACCAGGCAGTGGGTGATGGGAAAGACCTCTGCCTGAGACCCTGGAGAGCTGTAAAGAGGGGCTGTGGCTCAGTGGCAGAGCCTCCACTTGGCATGAAGGAGGTCTCAGGTTCAGTCCCCAGCATCTCCAGTTAAAAGGACCAGGCCAGAGAAGAGAAGAAGAAGAGAAGAGATTGGATTTATTTACTTATGAGATTTATACTCCACCACTGCCAATCTGAGTAGACAAGGCTGGCCTTGAATGGACCAAAGTATTCCGTATCATGCAGCTCCGTGTGTGTTCATGTGTCTTGAATCAGGATACATGACCATGTGAAGCTGCATTAGAATACACATTTCCATTTTTACTAAATCTAATGTCTTCATGGCAAAATTAAGCTAAAGTGATAGAAAGTTTAAGTTTTCATAAAAGGTCGCACCCCCCCCCCAGCAAGGACCCCCCCCAATAGCTAGCAATCCAAAACAGTCCAATGGCATCCTTAAGATCACGTTTTATTCAGATACAAGCTCACCCTCCTCTGTGAGGGCAGATCTGCACGTCCCCCCCCCCAATAGCTAGCAATCCAAAACAGTCCAGTGGAGCCTGAGCGGTGGGTGTTGCCTTCTGACACACTTCCGGTGATGTCAGAGGGTGTGGCATATGCAAATAAGTTATGCTAATGAGTTATGCTAATGAGCCCCTGCACCTCTTTTTCTACGAGATGACCCCTGCTGACCAGGCTGCCTTGCCACCTGCCAGGACCTCTAGCAACAAGCCCCTCTTCAGCCAGGGCACATCCAAGGACAGGCGAGCACACGAGGGGCAGAAGAGGAGGCCTGTTGGTGGTCCCTCTCGCCCAGCCTCTTTCTCAGCACAGAGGTGAAGGCCTCCTCAAGAGTGTAGCAAGAAAGAAACCCCCCACCCATTCAGGGTAATGTGGATGACCCAGCACACGCATGGCGGAGCACTCCCCCCCCCACAGGGCAAACTGGTCGCTAAACTCCCAAGCGTGTCTTCGGCTCTTTTAGCCATCACATTCCAGGGGAATCTTAGAATCATGGAATCACACAGAGTTGGGAGGGTTCCTAGAGGCCATCTAGTCCAAGACCCCCCTGCTCAGTGCAGGATCAGCCTAGAGCATCCCAGATAGGGTTGCCAAATGGTACCTACCTTGCCGGCGGGGGACTCCTGCGCAGCTCCCGGTGCGAGCGCGTACGCACCGCATGCACATCACAGGGAAGTGACGTTATAATGCCGGGCACGCTGGGGGCGGGGCCACAACCATACAAGGGAAAACCATAGAGTTTTCCCTTGTATGGCCGTGGCCCTGCCCCCAGCGTGCCCGGCGTCATAACGTCACTTCCCTGTGACGTGCACGCTGGGGCGGGGTTCCCCCCGGGGCCCGATTCCCCGGCGTCAGGGAATGGGCCTCTGGGGCGGGGGGATTTGGCAGCCCTAATCCCGGACAAGGGTTTGTCCAGCCGCTGCTTCAAGACTGCCAGGGAGGGGGGAGCTCACCAACTCCCCAGGCAGCCGATTCCACTGCTGCACAACTCTGACTGTCAAAAAAGTTTTCCCTAATGTCCAGCCGGTACCTTCCCGCCCTTAATTTAGGCCCATTCTTGCGAGTCCTCTCCTCTGCTGCCAACGGGAACAGCTCCCTGCCCTCCTCTCAGTGACAGAGCCCTTCAGAGACTTCCAGAGAGCCATCCTGTCCCCCCTCAGCCTCCTCTTCTCCAGACTGAACCTTCCCAAGAAGTCCCTCGGCCTTTCCTCGGATGGCTTCTTGGTCTCCAGACCCCCGATCGTCCTCGTCGCTCTCCTCTGCACCCGCTCCATTCGGTCCACATCCTTTTGGAAGTGAGGCCTCTTCTCCTGCTTCCAGGCACACATGTTTGCATGTCCACAAGTAGCCTCTGAGAGCCAGTTTGGTGTAGTGGTTATGAGTGGCAGACTCTAATCTTGAGAACCGGGTTAGGGTTAGAGAACCGGGTTTGATTCCCCCCTCCTCCACAAGATGCCAGCTGGGTGACCTTGGGTCAATCACAAGTTCTCTCAGAGCTGTTCTCTCAAAAGCAGTTCTCTCAGAGCTGTCTCAGCGCTACCTGCCTCACAATGTGTCTTTTGTGGGGAGGGGAAGGGAAAGGAGACTGTAAGCCGCTCTGAGACTCCGATTGAAGGGCGGTGGGGTATAAATCCAATCTCCTCCTCTTCTGCTTAGAGGCCAGGAAGAATTTCCCATGGAAGTAAGAAGCTATCTTTCGACTAGGCTCCTGCAGAGTACAGGGGGTCTGACTAGATGACCTGCAAGATCCCTTTCAACGCTAACATTCTATGATTCTAATGCCTGCTGCAGTCCCTCACTTCGCCACACGAGGGCAAAACTGCACTTCAGATGACTCAGCTGGGCCTCTGACAGCAACTCACTCAGCCAAACTGTTTCTTTCTGGTTTCTCTAGGCAGGAAGAAAGATGCTGGCCAGACTTCACATCCCAGAAGTTGGGCAAACCAAGTGTTTGTTTGTGTGTGTGTGTGTGTGTGTGTGTGTATGTGTGTGTGTGTGCACGCGCGCTCTCTCTGTTTCATTTCCCCAACCCAAACTGCCTCCAGGAGTGTGTGTGTGTGTCTGTCTGTAAAGTGCAGTCAAGTCTCAGCCAAATGATGGTGACTCTGTGGGGTTTTCAAGGCAAGAGGCATTCAGAGGTGGTTGGCCATAGCCGACCCTATTTAGCTTCCAGGATCTGACGAGATGTCGGCCCTCTGGAGGAACTGGTTGGCCGCTGTGTGAGACGGGAGGCTGGCCTGGATGGACCCTCACTGGTCTGACCCAGCAGGGCTCCTCTGAGGTTCTTCTCAGGGGAAGGCCTCGGCCTCTCTGCCCTGTTGCTGGCCCTCCAGAGGCACTGGCTGGCCCGTGTGAGACAGGAGGCTGGACTGGATGGACCCTCCCTGGTCTGATCCAGCAGGGCTCTTCTGATGTTCTTATGAAGGCCTTGGCCTCCATGCCCTGTGGTTGGCCCTCCAGAGGAACTGGCTGGCCACTGTGTGAGATGGGAGGCTGGACTAGATGAACCATTGGTTTGATCCAGCAGGGCTCTTCTGGTGTTCTTATCAGGGGAAGGGCTTGGCCTCTATGCCCTGTTGTTGGCCCTCCAGAGGAACTGGTCGGCCTCTGTGTGAGACAGGATGCTGGACTAGATGGACCCTCACTGGTCTGATCCAGCATTGCTCTTCTGAAGGCCTCGGCCTCTATGCCCTGTTATTGACCCTCCAGAGGAAGTGGTCGGCCTCTGTGTGAGAAAGGATGCTGGACTAGATGGAGGTTCTTATCAGGGGAAGGCCTCGGCCTCTATGCCCTGTTATTGACCCTCCAGAGGAAGTGGTCGGCCTCTGTGTGAGAAAGGATGCTGGACTAGATGGACCCTCACTGGTCTGACCCAGCAGGGCTCTTCTGAGGTTCTTATCGGGGCCAGTCACAGACAGAGAAGTTGTGTGAATCCGGTCTTAAGGAAATACTTTTGCACTGTCCTTAGAAGCACTGTGTAGGGTGCTTTTTAAAAAATACTGAACATGGAACATTACTTCATCTGGTGATATTCTATCGCTGCTCCTCAGAGCAAGGCTTATATCAAGCCTGACATAACTTGCAAATCAAGATGGACTATTTTTATTGTGAGTAAAAACCTGTTGTTTTCAGTTGGGTTACTCTGGAATAACGGGGTTGAGCAGAGGAGGGACGGGCTTTCCAAGGCGTGACAAACCACAAAAATGCAGAAAGTGGATTACAACATTAGAAGACGATGCTGTAAGCACTGCAATAGGCTGCCGTCCTATCCTGGATTGTTCAGTTCTCCTGCAGTTCGAATCCCTTTACTAAAGACAGGTGCCCACCTGGGCCAGTGTGATGCCCTGGGCAGAGAAGAAGGAAGAAGAAGAAGAAGAAGAGATTGGATTTAGACCCCGCCCTTCACTACCCAGAGGAGTCTTAGAGCGGCTTACAAACTCCTCTCTCTTCCCCTCCCCACAACAGACACCCTGTGAGGTAGGCGGGGCTGAGAGAGCTCTTGACAGAAACGGCTCTTTTTCAAGGACAGCTCTGACAGAACGTGCAGATCTGTCCTCGCAGAGGAGGGAGAGCTTGTGCCTGAATAAAACTTGATCTTACAGGTGCCACTGGACTGTTTTGGACTGGGGGGCCGGGGGGAGCTCTGCAACTTACCTGGCTGCTTCTTGCTCTGACTGAGGGCTGCTGTGAGCAGGGGGCGGGGCTTGTTGCATGTGCCCACCCCCTGGGCTCTTTACTGCCGGAACTCCGCTCCTGTGTGCTCCTGCAGGAAATGACCCCTGGACAGAACTATGGCTTGCCCAAGGTCATCCAGCAGGTGCAGGTGGAGGAGTGGGGAATCAAACCTGGTTCTCCCAGATTAGAGTCCGCCCACTTAACCACGACACCAAACACCAAGAGGACGCAGGCTCAGATCTTTCTCCTGCTTGTGACAGATCACTTTGCGGTGGTCTCCTTGAACGCCAGCTCAGATGGTGCACCCCATCCTACCCACCTTCAGCACCCGCCAGCTCCCAGGCCAGTGCTTATGAGACTATGCTAGTTCCGCTCTGTTCTGCTATGGTTAGGCCCCACCTGGAGTCCTGTGTCCAGTTTTGGGCACCACGTTTTAGGAAGGACGTTGACAAGCTGGAGCGTGTCCAGAAGAGGGCAACCAGGATGGTGAGAGGGTTGGAATCCAGGTCTTACGAGGAAAGGCTGAAAGAGTTGGGACTGTTTAGCCTGGGAAAGAGAAGGCTTAGAGGGGACAGGATTGCAGTCCTCAAGTATCTGAAAGGCTGTCGTGTAGAAGATGGAGCAGATCTATTCTCTCTGGCTCCGGATTGCAAGACTAGATCTAATGGATGGAAATGACAAGGGAGTCCTTACCGGCTAAATATCAGGAGAAACCTAACTGTCAGAGTGGTTGAGCAGTGGAACAGTCTGCCTCGGGAGGGGGTGGAGGCTCCTTCGCTGGACGTTTCCAAGCGGAGGCTGGATGACCATCTTCCGGGTATGTTGTCGGGCTATCTTTCGGCTATGCTCCTGCAGAGTGCAGGGGGCTGGACTAGATGACCTGCAAGGTCCCTTCCAACGCTAACATTCTATGATTCTGTTCTGTGATTCTATGTGCCTTTCTCCTCTCCCCCAGTGGTGATGTCTGTAGGCAGCCTTTTCGTGTGTGGGGGGGAAACATGTAAAGAGAGTTGGTGGTGTGAGCAGAGGACCGTCTCCCTCCCTGCCACCGTCTCCTTGCTTGACCCTCTTTCAGCATAGAATGTTTGTCCTCTTTCCTTTGTCCTACTGGGGCCTTTCTCTGTAGCAGGTTTTTGCCAAGATGAGACTTTTTTTGGGGGGGGGGTGTTTATGAATCCAATTGGATTTCCAGGGAGGAAAATGGACCCTGACAGTCTCATTCCCGAGCTGCTCAGATCGCCTCTTGCCGAGTGAAGCCGCATTTCACAGCCTCCCCTCTTTGATTTAGGTGATGAAAAGTCACTCACGAGGAATAAACGCTTCTGTTGTCAAGCAGAAACCTTTTTTCCTCCGGCTTCTCCTAAGGAGTTCTCTCATTCCGCCAAAGTCGAACCCTTTCTTATGTCTTCCTTGCGGCCCTTGCCGCCTGTCACCTTGAAGAGGGAGCCCAGCGTCTCCGGGCACAAAGTCTCTGCGGGCCAGGCTTGTTTGTACAGGACTCAGCACCAACTAATGAATCCCCTAGCGAGAGAGAGGGATCTTGTGTTTAAAGAAGCGGCCACAGGAACTCCTGAAAAATAGATCCCAAGAACAGAATAGTGCTTGGCTGCATTCCCCGGGCCTTCCCTTGACCTCAAAAGACTGGTCAGTGGGAACTTCCAGTTCTGCCCATTTGCGGAAGGCCCCAGGGTTCAATTCCCCGCGTCTCCAGTTAAAAGGCTCAGGTGGGAGATGGTGCGAAAGGCCTCCGCCTGAGACCGTATTTATTTACTTATTAGAATTATACCCCACCACTGCCAGTCTGAGTAGACAAGGCTGGCCTTGAATGGACCAAAGTATTCAGTATCATGCAGCTCCGTGTGTGTCCATGTGTCTTGAATCAGGATACATGACCGTGTGAGGCTGCCTTAGAATATACATTTCCATTTTTACTAAATCTAATGTCTTCATGGCAAATTCAGCTAAAGTGTTAGAAAGTGTAATTTTTCATTAAAGGTCGCACCCCCCCAGCAAGGTCGACTCACAAAGAAGAAGAAGTAAAGACCTTGCCCTCCACTACCCGAAGACCTCTCAGAGCTCCTTCCCCTCCCCACAACAGACACCCTGTGAGGTGGGTGGGGCTGAGAGAGCTCTGACAGAAACTGCTCTTTTTCAAGGACAGCTCTGACAGGACTATGGCTTGCCCAAGGTCATCCAGCCAGGTGCGAGTGGAGGAGGAGTGGGGAATCAGACCCGGTTCTCCCAGGTTAGGTTTACAAATTCCTTTCCCCTCCCCTCCCCACAACAGACACCCTGTGAGGTTGGTGGGGCTGAGAGAGTTCTTGACAGAAACTGCTCCTTTTCAAGGACAGCTCTGACCAGAACTATGGCTTGCCCAAGGCCACCCAGCAGGTGCGAGTGGAGGAAGAAGAAGAAGAAGAGATTGGATTCATACCCCAATCTTCACTACCCAAAGGAGTCTCAGAGCGGCTGACAATCTCCTTCCCCTTCCCCTCCCCACGACAGACACCCTGAGAGGTAGGCGGGGCTGAGAGAGCTCTGACAGAAACTGCTCTTTTCCAAGGACTGCTCTGACAGAACTATGGCTTGCCCAAGGTCATCCAGCAGCTGCGAGCGGAGGAGTAGGGAATCAAACCCGGTTCTCCCAGATTAGAGTCTGCGCACTTAACCACGACACCACACTGGCTCTAAACTAAGCTCAAAGAAGCTAAGCTCAACCGTCCACAGTGTTCTGGGCTGCCAGATGAAATGGAATTGTACAAAGACCTCGACTCTTTTGCAAGCTAATGGCAGTCACGTGAAGGCCAATTCAGCTGTTAATCTTTTCCCCCTTTATTGATGGAAGATAAGCCTCTCCCACCTGTCAGTATAAATACCCCTGATGCAGCTTTCAGTATCATGGCGATGAAATCATCCAGCCGGGTTGGATCAACTGTTCTTGTTGATCGGCTTTCAAACATTCCCAGGGCTTTGCGTATCTTACCTTGTTAGCCTCACAACAGCCCTGCGAGGTGGTTTTTTTGTGCTGCCAATGAGGCTGAAGGAAGGTCCCAGCCCAAGCCTGCCCCCCCCCTTGTGGCTTCATGGCGGAGGCAGGATTCAAACTGAGGGCAGCACCAAAGCGGAGTCCATTTGTTTGGTTCGGGCAGACGCTTCCTCTGGAAAGTGTGAAGCAGCAGGGGATATGTTCTGAATGGATGTCAATACATGGCTGTTGTTAGACTCCTCTGGGTCTCTTCCCCCAAGATGAGAGTGCTTGGAATGGTGGTGTACGAAGTGAAAGCTGAGGGGTGGGGTGCAGTGTTCCCTCTAAGCTGAGTTAGTGTGAGCTAGCTCACAGTTTTTTAGCCTCTGGTTCACATTTTTGTCTTAGCTCCAAATCGGGAAGGATGGCTCCAGAGCAAACTCATTCATGCAGCAGCCAAATCGCTCGCTCACAACTTCAATGCCAGGAGCTCACAAAGTAGAATTTTTGCTCACAAGACTCCACTGCTTAGAGGGAGCATCAGTGGCAGGGCCGGCCCCAGTTTATTTTGCACCCTAGGCAAGGATCCCTTCTGCCACCACCACCCCGCCCGTGCGCCCACCAATTTTCAAAAATAAATGCATTTTAGGAAGAACGAAAAACACAAATAATCAAGAAACTCCCAGAGTACGGGGCCGGGTTCAGTTTGGCGCCCCTAAGGGCCGTCCCGCTCTAGGCGATCGCCTAGTTCGCCTAGTGAGTGAGCCGGCCCTGATTGGTGGGGTGGGAGTTTTACACTTTCCTCTCCGGTGTCCTTCAAAGACGAGGCACAATTTTGACCCGTTTAGGATCCCAGAACATCCGAGCAGTTCTTCTCTGAAACAGTCACGTACCAAAGGCTTTTCTGCCCAGCAAAAGGTGAGGCATCTCATGGGCTGGGAGGCACCGTTTAAATGCTTGAAATCCAGGGTTTACCCCGGCCTGTTTGGAAAGCCTTTTGCCCCCGCCGAGGCGCCCAGCGGCACCACGGCAGCCTGCATTCCCATTCCGCCGCTACGTGCGAGAGGGGGCTACCTTGCCGAGGACGGAATATTAATAAAACAAAATGCATCGCTCTCCTTTCTGCTTAATAAGCATCCTCGGCAACGTGGAAAGACTCGCCCGCGAGCGGAACTAACAAGGGGCTGGGAGTGGGGGCCGCCCCTCGACAGAACCAAGCGTGCTGCAGAAATGGCAGGAGAGATGCTGTCCTGTTGCTGCATGAGACCGGGGCGGGTGGGGGCGGGCGGGGGGGGACCTTGCCCCAACTGTGGCCATTTGTTTCTGGAACAACGGTGCTGAATAGTACAACCCCTCCAGGGTGTTTGGGAGGTCTGAAGCATCCGCTGACGCCGGTCCGGTGGTGCAAGTCCCGGAGGGCCACGGGCCTCTCTGTCTCTCGAGCCTCGGGAGCCCATTTCCAGCCTGCGTCCTCTGCCCCCCCATGCAGAAGTGAGTTAGGGAGTGCTAACGTCGGGTGGAGACTTCCCGGTTTGCAAGAAGGGGCGCCGCTGACAAACTGGAGTCAGTCCTTGGGATTGAAAGATGGAGGCCGACTCGAGAGAATGGAGGCCGTGGCCAGGTCACCGGCGGGACATTTGCCGATCTCGCCGCCACCCAGCAGGAGACTGCCGGAGCTCTCCAGGGACTGAGCATGGGGGGGGGTACAGGAGGGGGAGCACGAGGCCTGCTGGAAGAAAGGGGAGCTATGGGGGGGGCACCACTAACAACTGCTGTCTGATTGGTAGCCTGTGTCTTTGCTGCAGTATTGGGGTCACATGGTCCCAGTCGGTGGCCGTGACCAGCAGTCCACCTGCAGCACTCTGCACTGGCGTCTGTGGAGACAGGATCTGCAGACGTTCTGCACCTTCGAAGCCACAACTATGATGTCACGCCTCTGGTGCAACTCGTCCCCATGGTGTCGGCCACAGACCATAACATACGGGCATGCTCCCTGCCCACTGTGGTGTCGGCTGCACCCATCGGGTGTCGCCCCATCACCACCTCCCTTCCCTCCTGCACCGAGCCTCTGGCCTCATGAGTGGAAGGGGCGCTAGTCGGTGTGTAGCAGCAGAAAAGAGCCAGAGTCATGAAGCACCTTAAAGACTGACACAATTTGTGGCAGGGGAGGAGCTCTTGTGAGTCACTGCTGACTTCTTCAGATACCTGGGTTTCCATTCTGTATGACTAAATGTGGTGCCTTCCGTGGAGGTAGATCAAAGTGGGTGGCCGTGTTCGTCTGTCTGTAGCAGCAGAAAAGAGCCAGAGTCCAGCAGCACCTTGAAGACTTAACAAAATTTGTGGCAGGGGAGGAGCTTCGCGAGTAAGCCATGACTCACGAAAGCTCATACCCTGCTATGAAGCTGGTCAGTCTTTAAGGTGCTGCTGGCCTCTGGCTCTTTTCTACTGCAGCTTCTGAATAGCCTTCAAGGGTGGGCCCAAACAGAGTGCATCGGAGTGGTCTGGTTTAGAAGTAACTAAGGCATGAATCACTGTGGCTAGATCTAATAGACCCAGGGTTGGACGCAGATGATGCGCTTGTCAGGGTCCTTACTCAGGGCACACCACACCAGGCTTCATAAGAAGATAAGTGTTTATTGATGGTCCCAGTACTAAAGTACACATGTACAGCTTGTGTCAGGAATAGCCTACAGTATAATGGCCCCCGACTTATAGTATAATCAAACGTCCCCCCCACATGAGCAGAAGCCAGTGACTAAGGTTCGCACACGTGGGCTGAAGCAAGCAGGCAAGCGGGCAAAGTGCAAAAACCGTTCGCTTTCCCAGCCGAGTTAATTGCAGCTGGGAACAACAACAAGGTCAAGCGTAGAGATAGCGCACAGAAGCTGGACAGGGAAGAGCTGAGAACGAAGAGGAGGTGCACCCCTCCACATTCCAGATCAATGACAGGGCCACCTGACGGCACTGCAGACCGCTGTGGCCACCTGGTTCCTTAAGCAGCACCGTGTCCAGCCCCAGCTGGAAGAGCAGCCGCGCAGCTGGGAACCTGACTAGCCCAGCCTCCAGGTCCATGCCTGCCACCAAAGTACTGCCTCAGGTGGAACTTGGCCAAGGCCAGGCTGGTGCACAGGCGCTTCCTGCCGACCCAGTAGCTCGACCAATCTCAGTCGCGCTCCCTGCGGCAGTAACCACCACAAGTCCCGTGAAGACTCTGTAGGCGAGGTCAGATGCCAAGCTGCCGGCACTCACAAACTCCGTCACGGCAGAGGCTGCCTCTGTCCCACCGAAGCCTGCAGCGATCCAAACCACGGCTGCCTCCTCCTCTGCTGCCACCGCCCCTCTTGGAGCTGTGACCTTTGCCGCCACCAGTGATTGCAGCCGACCCGGCAGCCTGGCACATTCCAAAGTAGGTCCTGTTTCACCGACAACCACCAAGGCTGTTCTACTGACCTCTGCGGCAACGGCCACGAAGGGTGACCGGGCTCTTGGACAGAGGGGAGAGAAAGTTAATCTGACCCAAGGGCATGCGGTTGGCCCTCTGGAGACCCTGGGCAGGGTGCCTTCCGTCATGGATGACAGCAACACCATCGTCCACACCCGAGAGGGCCAGTCTGATGTCGTGGTTAAGTGCGCTGACTCTAATCTGGGAGAACCGGGTTCGATTCCCCATTCCTCCACTCACAGCTGCTGGATGACCTTGGGCAAGCCGTAGTTCTGATAAGAGCTGTTCTTGCGAAAGAGCAGTTTCCGTCAGAGCTAGGGTGTCTGTTGTGGGGAGGGGAAGGGAGAGGCGTTTGTAAGCCGCTCTGAGACACCTTTGGGTACTGAAGGGCGGGGTATCAATCCAACCTCCTCCTCCTCCTTCCTAACAGGCACTTATTGCCCCAGGGCATGTTGTCTGCTGCGCCTGGCACCACCCTTATAACCTGGCCAGCTCCTCCATCATAGCTGTAGCAACTCCATGCTTTGCTACTGTTGACCAGTAAGCTGAGTTAGTGTGAGCTATCTCACAGTTTTTTAGCCCCCGGCTCACACATTTTTGTCCTAGCTCAGGAAGGAGGGCTCCAGATCAAACTAATTTATGCAGTAGCCAAAATCGCTTGCTCACAACTTTAATGCCAGTAGCTCACAAAAAAGAATTCTTGCTCACAAGACTCCACAGCTTAGAGGGAACATTGCTGTTGACCTGATTCTTGCCTTTGCTATGGAAAATGAAACTTGGTTGTGGATCACAACACACTATGGCAAGTCCTTAAAGAGGGGAGTACCAGACTACCTCACACGTCTCCTGGGAAACCTGTATAAGGTCAAGAAGTGACAGTTGGAACAACTGATTGGTTTGGTACAGGAAAAGGAGTACAACAAGGATGTATATTGTCCCCTTGCTTATTTAATTTATATGCAGAGTATATCATGTGAAATGCCAGCCTGGATGGCCGGGGGAAATATCAACAACCTCAGATATGCAAACGATACCACTCTAATGGCAGAAAGTGAAGAGGACCTCAAGAGCCTCTTGCTCAGAGTGAAAGAGGAGAGCGCAAAAGTGGGCTTGAAGCTCAACATCAAAAAAACTAAGATCATGGCATCTGGCCCCATCACTCCTTGGCAAATAGAAGGCGAAGTTGTGGAAGCAGGGACAGACTTCACGTTCCTGGGGTCCAAGATCACTGCAGACGGTGACTGCAGCCATGAAATTAAATGACGCCTGCTCCTTGGGAGGAAAGTGATGGCAAACCTAGACAGCATGATAAAAGGTAGAGACATCACCCTGCCAATAAAAGTCAGTATGGTCAAAGCAATGGTATTCCCAGGAGTCATGTACGGCTGCGAGAGTTGGACTATAAGGAAGGCCGAGTGCCGAAGAATAGATTCTTTTGAACTATGGTGCTGGAGAAGAGTCTTGAGAGTCACTTGGACTGCCAGAAGATCAAATCAGTCGATCCTAAAAGAAATCAACCCTGACTGTTCCCTGGAAGGCCAGATAATGAAACTGAAGCTCAAATACTATGGCCACCAAATGAGAAGGGAGCACTCCCTGGAGAAGAGGACCCTGATGCTGGGAAAGATTGAAGGTCAAAGAAGACGGGGACGGCAAAGGATGAGATGGTTGGACAGTGTCATCGACGCAACGAACATGAAATTGAGTGAACTTCAGAGGACAGCAGAAGACAGGAGGGCCTGGCGTGATGTGGTCCACGGGGTCGCGAAGAGTTATGGCTGCCAGGGGAGGAGATGGAAGCGACTCTTCTCCTCTTTTGCTCACAACTAAACTGCACCTGAGCCACTACAGTTGGGTAGGAAGGGTGTTGAGATGCCGCCTTATCTTTAATCACCACCTACTCCTTCCTAGGCAGAATGCAGTTTGGCTCACTTTCTCGAGCCATCTGGAATGCTTAGCTCCAAAGGCACGTTTTCTGTTTCAGCACAGCTTTGCTCCTCTCTTCACTGCAGCATTCTGGGGCCCAGCTGGTGCTGGCTGACCTTTGGGGAGGGTCGCCCTATTTGGGGGTGCGGGTGGGCGCTGGACTACTTGGTTATTGTTTCCACTGATCTGACGCAACGGCTCCTCCTGCCCCCTCGAAAGAACGGCGCAGAGCTCCAAGCCAGACTTTGGCTGCTCCCTCGGAACGGTCTCCTCTGGTGCCCATATGCTCTGGCACCCCAGCATTATCAGTTGCTGGGCAACCTAACCCAGTGGAGGCAAGCGAATGAAGCCATGTCTTTGATTAACAGGGGAGAAAAGCGACTTGTGACCTGGAGAGTGAAGCTGGATACCAATTGGGCTGTGGCTCAGGAGGGAGGAGCTGCACCGAAGAGGGCAGTCGGGAGGAAGGGTCCTTGTGTCCCAAGGGAGAGAGGCCCCTCTCCTTACCCCCCCCACCCCCCCCCCCCCGGCAGCTGTGGCAGCCACAAGGGAATGCTTCCCTTCCTGGCAGTCAAGTACCAAGAGGTGCCGCCGCGGCCACCCTGAGGGGCTCTCCGGGGTCTCAGGCAGAGCCCGCCGAGTCCCAGCTCGGAAGGCCGGAGTCGGGGAGGCCACTCAGAATTTATTTTATTCGACGTATATCCCGCCCTCCCCATATAGCAGGATCAGGGCGGGTCCCATCAGATTTGATACAAATACAATATACAAAAATTAACGCAATTAGAACAACCATAAAACACAGCACTCTCCTGTATCCGGTGCAGGGGTCTTTAAAATTAAGGCCTCCCAGATGCCATCTGTGGTGTGCAGCTCTGACCAAGGCTCCCTGCCCCCCAGGTGCCCTCGATGTGCGGATTTAGATATCCGCATGCAGGGGGCACCTTTGCTGTTAGATATATAGATATGGAGCAGAGGTCCATCGGTGGTGGCTATTAGCCACAAGATATAGATAGGGGCTCTGGGGCAAGTGATGCTCTGTATTTTTGGTACTTGGGAGGGCTTCTGGTGTCCTGGCCCCACTGCTGGACCTCCTGTGTTGGACTGGATGGGCCATTGGCCTGATCCAGCATTGGCTTCTCTTATGTTCTTATGTCTGGGGCAAGGGATGCACTGTATTCTTGGTGCTTGGGGGGGGGCAACAGTGGGAGGGCTCCTGGTATCCTGGCCCCACTGCAGGACCTCCTGATGGCCCCTGGTATTTCTGGCCACTGTGTGACAGAAGAGTGTTGGACTGGATGGGCCACTGGCCTGATCCAGCATTGGCTTCTCTTATGTTCTTATGTCTGGGGCCAGGGATGCACTGTATTCTTGGTGCCTGGGGGGAGGGGGCAAAAGTGGGAGGGCTTCTAGTGTCCTGGCCCCACTGCTGGACCTCCTGATGGCACCTGGTATTTCTGGCCACTGTGTGACAGAAGAGTGTTGGACTGGATGGGCCATTGGCCTGATCCAGCATTGGCTTCTCTTATGTTCTTATGTCTGGGGCCAGGGATGCACTGTATTCTTGGTGCCTGGGGGGAGGGGGCAAAAGTGGGAGGGCTTCTAGTGTCCTGGCCCCACTGCTGGACCTCCTGATGGCACCTGGTATTTCTGGCCACCGTGTGACCCAGAGTGTTGGACTGGATGGGCCACTGGCCTGATCCAGCATTGGCTTCTCTGATGCCTTTATGAGAAGGGGAGGTGGGTTGTCCTTGCCTTCCCCTGCAGAGCCTTCCTGGGTGGTCTCCCATCTGAGTGCTGGCCCTGCTGACCTTTGGAGATCTGAGGAGAGGGGCTTCTCTCTGCCCCACTCTCTCCCCCCTCCCACGTGACTTTCCCAGACTGCAGTCGAAGGGCGCCTTTTGCAAGTGAGGCTCAGAACGCATTTAATGCTAACATATGTTTATTACATTTGTGAATAGGGTTGATTTGCAGGCTCACTGCGGGAAACACGGCTGTTTAATTCCAACAATATAATGTCTCAGGTCTCTGCCGGGAACCTTAATTACTGGAAAGTGAATGCTGATTTTGACACAATGTAAACACTGTAAACTCCCCCCCCCCTCTGTTTGCAACCATCCAGTTGCTTAGAGGCAGAGGAGGGAGCTGGAGGGGGCAGGGGTCCCGGGTGGGGGTCCTTCAGGGGTAAGCCCCCTCCCCTCCCCCTCGTGTGTTGCTGGGTGCAGAGGAAGGCACTCTGCAGGTGCTCAGAGACTGCTCACCTTTCTGGCGCAGGAGCCCTTGCCTGCAATCCCGGGACCTGGGTGCTGATGACTCTCTGGGGAGGAAAGGGCGCTCTGTGCAAACGCAGGAGCACTCTGTCCGCGTTGCAGCCAGCAGTTCAGGTTGAGAGTGCGGCAGGGGGGGTGAGCACTGGGGCCCGTCTGCAAATGCAGAGCAGGGGGCAGAAGGGGGTGTGGGGAAGAGGCGCACAGGGATTATCTCAACGCGCTCTGGCGATTCGTGTACTTCATTCATATGTCCAACCCGTTCCCCTCCCTGGAAGTTTTTTGGGTTTTTTGGCCTTCTTGTGGGCGTGCCGGGGGTCGGACTAGATGACCCCGAGATCCCCCACCCCTCCGGCTCTCCGCGTCCTGCGCCTTTCGCGTCGCTGGACTAGGGGCGGCTGCTGCAGCCGCGGAGAATGCCGA
>NW_015164676.1:1191637-1212526 GCF_001447785.1 Gekko japonicus
CGGCGGCCATCGCCAGCTCGCTGATCCGGCAGAAGCGGCAGGCGCGCGAGTCCAACAGCGAGCGCGTCTCGGCCTCCAAGCGCCGCACCAGCCCCAGCAAGGACGGCCGCTCCCTCTGCGAGAGACACGTCCTCGGCGTCTTCAGCAAGGTCCGCTTCTGCAGCGGCAGGAAGAGGCACGTCCGGCGGAGACCAGGTCAGTCCGTCGGGGGCTGCTGGAGTCCCGGCCCCGCCGCCGCCACCCCAGGTGAACCTCCCGACCGCCCCTGCCTTTGGGCCCCTGCCTGCCTGGCACAGAGGGTTGGACGGGATGGGCCATTCGCCGGATCCAACATGGGCTTCTCTTAGGTTCTTCTATCTGAGGCAGTGAAGCTCTGTCTGCTGGGGTGGGGGGAGAGTGGGAGGGCTTCTGGAGTTCTGGCCCCGCTGGTGGACCTGGGTTTGGGCCAGTGTGTGACACAGAGAGTTGGGCTGGATGGCCTATTGGCCTGATCCAACATGGGCTTCTTTTATGTCTGGGGCAAGGGATGCTCTGTCTTCTTGGTGCTTGGGGGGTGGCAACAGTGGGAGGGCTTCTGGTCTCCTGGCCCCACTGCTGGACCTCCTGAGGGCACCTGGTATTTTTGGCCACTGTGTGACAGAGTGTTGGACTGGGTGGGCCACTGGCCTGATCCAACACTGGCTTCTCTTATGTTCTTCTATGGAGCAAGGGTCCGTCCATGGCTATTAGCCACAAGGTAGAGATAGGAACTCTTAGGCTGGGGCAAGGGATGCTCTGTCTTCTTGGTGCTTGGGGGGGCAACAGTGGGAGGGCTCCTAGTGTCCTGGCCCCACTGGTGGACCTCCTGAGGGCACCTGGTGTTTCTGGCCCCTGTGTGACACAGAGTGTTGGACTGGGTGGGCCACTGGCCTGATCCAACATTGGCTTCTCTGATGTTCTTATGAACATGGGCCCTGGGGAAGCTGCGAGAGAGACCCTGGCAGAGTTAGGGTGGGGGAGGCAGATACACACACCTCCACACACACCTCTGGTTGCCTTTGAATGTGGACAATTGAGCTGGTATCTGTCGTTGCTGTGTGGCGTACAGAGATATTAATTGCAGTTTACTGTTTTGTATCGCCATCGATATTAATGCTTTAAATTGATGTATCTGTAATTTTATAAGATGTATATTGTTTTATGGGAGCCGCCTTGAGTCCGCCTCGGCGGGGAGGGTGGGGTAAAAGTCAAATGAATGAATGAATGAATGAATGAATAAATAAATAAATAAATACAGGTTGCTTTGGGGAGGCTAGAAATAGGGATTTGGGGCATGGGCAGAAAACTCCTGAATGGCCAAACCTTCCTTTCGTCTTGCTTTACCTCTGGGCCATTTTTTAAAAATTAATTTTTATTTATTTTATTTGTGCCCTAATTTTTTCTCCCAAGGGGCTTCCCATTTTATCCTCACAACAACCCTGTGAGGTCAGTTGCTCTGCGAGTAAGTTAGAGGTGATGATTTCTGTGATTTTGCTTGCAGTCCTAGTATTTCCCCCCTCTCCTGGAACAGTTGACACATTGTGTCAGTAGTGTTCCTGAGCATGTGCAGAATACTTTTGAGAAGCTGCCAGAGAGTTTTCAGGGTGCCTGTGGATATTGTACAATGTGACTCTCAGACATGGACTAGGATGTCCTTGTTCACACAGGACCCCTTTTAGTTGTATACAGTATTTCAGTTGTATGCCCAACAATGTAATGTGAGACTTTGTGGCGTACATGTTGGCAAAGGGGTGCGCTTGTCAGGATCCCTGGGTTTGTTGTGGCTCACAGATTGTGGTAGGCTCAGGTGTGGGGCTTGCAGAAGGTGGGAATCCCCTTTTGAATGTAATGGAAGGTTAGTAGTTCAGCAGTTTGAGACCCGAGTGCCACATAACAGAGTGAACTCCCGTCTCTGGCCCCAGCTCCTGCCAACCTAGCAGTTCCAAAGCAAGAAACTGCACGTAGATAAATAGGTACCGCTTCGGTGGGAAGGTAACAGCATTCCGTGCGCCTCGGCGTCTAGTCATGCCGGCCACGTGACCACGGAAACATCTTCAGACAGCGCTGGCTCTTCGGCTTGGAAACGGAGATGAGCACTGCAACCCTAGAGTTGGATTCGACTGGCTTTCGAGCAAGGGAAACCTTTTACCTTCAACTGAACTTCAGTGTCAGGATCCTGCCCTGGACTATGAAGGAGATATGTCAGGTAACGTGGAAATGCTTCCCAGCTGTCCACTCCATGTCTCTGAGCAGTTTCCAAACGAATGTATCCGGGTTGATAGATCAAGATGAGCAGCCATATTAGTCTGTCTGTACCAGCAGAAAAGAGCCAGAGTCCAAGTAGCACCTTCAGGACTAACCAAATTTGTAGCAGGGGAGGAGCTTGCATGAGTCATGGCTCACTTCTTCAGATACTTGGATTTCCATTCTGTCTGGCTAAATGTGGTGCCTTCCATGGAGACAAATCAAGATGGGTCGCTGTGTCACTCTGTCTGTAGCAGTCGAAAAGAGCAAGAGTCCAGGAACACCTTAAAGACTAACAAAATTTGTGGCAGGCCACAAGTTTTGTTAGTCTTTAAGATGCTCCTGGACTCTTGCTCTTTTCGACTGCTTACCAGGGTGACTTCCTTGAACCCCTGTTGCTCCGTTTATCGCCCCTGAAGAAAGGAGCTGTAGTCCACAGACACTCGAGGTGTCTTTGGGAGAACTAGGGACTTGGTGGAGGACCTCTGCTTGGCACAGAGGAAGGTCCTGAGTTCAGTCCCCTTCGATGGCGCTTCCGTGGCACTAACTGGCGAAGGCCCGTCTGCACCCAGCAGCCGGATCCCGCTGGATGAGACCCCATGGGTGAGGTCGGCCCTGTGTCAGGCAGCCTCAGACAGTCGTGTTTACGTTCTCCGCCTTGTCCTGTCTCTGCAGTTGCGTAAGGGTGGCTTACATGCCCATGTGCCAAAGCATGCATTTCCTTGCCAGACTGCAATTTGTCAGCTTCTATCAGAGGGGTGGGGTTGCAGTCCCTGAGGGCAGCACCTCTGCTACTGGGTCAGTCTGGCACGGGCCCTGCCACAGCTCCTGGGCGTCCCGTGGGCCTTGGCCTTGGTGCTGGCCACCACAGCACTTGATTCATGCAGAGGAGCGTTTCCCCAGATTTGAAGGCGTAGTGGCCGAGTCCTCTGTTCCGGGAGCCACTAACCCTCTGGGCGTGTTCTGCATTCCTCCCCTTCGTGCACAGCTTTGGGGGGGTGGGGCTGTCACAAATATTTCAGCTAAACTGGCATCAGTTATAGGGAGGGGCAGCAACAGGGGGAAAGCAGCTGCTTTGTACCAAAAATTGTTTGCTGCAGCTTTAAAAGTAGCATCTGCTTTGTGGACACATCTGTGTGTGGAGTAAACACAGTGTCCCGCATAAGTACTAGTCTAGTTTCTTATTCATTTCGTTCACACCGAAAGCAGCAGACTTTGTTCTCCTCTTCTCCCCTTTATCCTCACAACAACCTTGTGGGGTAGGCTAGACTGAAAGAAAGAGATTCGAACCTGGGTCTCCCAGAAACTAACAATGCTCCCTCTAAGCTGTGGAGTCTTGTGAGCAGAAATTCTACTTTGTGAGCTACTGGCCTTAAAGTTGTGAGTGAGCGATTCGGCTCCTGCATCAATGAGTTTGCTCTGGAGCCCCATCCTTCCTGAGCTGAGACACAAATCTGTGAGCCGGAGGCTAAAAAACTGTGAGCTAGCTCACACTAACTCAGCTTAGATGGAACATGTAAGCACTACACTATGCAGGCTCTATTCTCATGACTTGTGAATTTCGACTGCCTTTTTCCCATGAATATTTTAAAATCGTTTTTCCATACAGGATAGTAAATCTGGACTAGACCAAAGTCCGCTTAGACCAGTTTCCCATAAAAAAACAGAAGCAGAAGCAGTGACTCTGGAGGGGTTTCTTAGTTTCTCCTCCTAGTGTGTGGTTTGGCTTCCTTCTCTGAGCTCCCGAAGTTCTCCCCCCCCCCCCCACGAAGGACTCAAGCTCCCTCTTTGGGATCTGCTGATGCAGTTGGCGAAGCAGCCAGCATCTCCCCTTCGCTTCAGTGCCTTGGGTGGGGTGTGGTTTGTGAGATCTGTAGCCCCTGTGCGTTTGCAGATTCCGGATAGGTTGGATGTTGCTGTCTGCTGCCAGGATGGGTCCATCAAGGGCTGCTACTTGCAGTGACCCCATGTTCAGAGACCGTAAACTTTGGAATCCCCGTGGGGCAGGCAGCCAGGCGAGAGTCTCTGCTCCTTCTTGCTGGCCTTCCAGGGGGAATCTGCTCAGTTGGCGTAGTGGTTAATTGCGTGGACTCTCATCTGGGAGAACCGGGTTTGATTCCCCCACTCCTCCACTTGCACCTGCTGGATGACCTTGGGCAGGCCGTAGTTCTGATCAGAGCTGTCCTTGAAAAAGAGCAGTTTGTGTCAGAGCTCTCTCGGCCCCGCCTACCTCCTGGGGTGTCTGTTGTGGGGAGGGGAAGGGAAAGGAGTTTGTAAGCCGCTCTGAGACTCCTTTGGGTAGTGAACCTCCTCCTCCTCCTCCTCCTCCTCCTCTTCTTCTTCTACTTCTTCCTGTGTGGCGTGCTGGTTCCACTGGAACATTCCTTTGATCCAGCGCATGTTCTCATGTCCCCACGCCTTGCGGCGATGGCGTGTGTTCCCCCATGACCAGCTGCCACTCTACAACGTTCAGGGAAACAGGATGAAACAGGAACTCCAAATGTTTTGGGAAAGCAGCGTGCCGTGGAGGGATTCCGGGCACCATGAGGGCTTGCACTTGTGTGGGAAAAGATTGTCTTTCTTGCGGAGCAGGTGCTACGTTGCCTGCAGAGGGACGGGGAAGCCAATAGAAGCTGGGTCAGTTAGAAAGATGGCGATTGATTGCTCCCCACTTCTGAGGGCTGCTGTGGTGGGGGCATCGACTTCAGGGGCATGGTCCGTTGGGTGGGCTGTGGGAGCCCGGGCATGAATTGGGGTGGGGGCCAGTGTTCCCTCTAAGCTGAGTCAGTGTGAACTACCTCACAGTTTTTTTAGCCTCCGGCTCACGCATTTTTGTCTAAGCTCAGGAAGGAGGGCTCCAGGGCAAACTAATTTATGCAGTAGCCAAATGGCTCGCTCACAGCTTTAATGCCCAGGAGCTCACAAAGCAGAATTGTTGCTCACAAGGCTCCACAGCTTAGAGGGAGCATCGGTGGGGGCTGGCAAACGCCTTTCCCTTCCCCTCCCCACAGCAGACACCCTGTGAGGTAGGCGGGGCTGAGAGAGCTCTTGACAGAAACTGCTCTTGTGAGAACGGCTCTGGAAGGACTTGTGACTGACCCAAGGTCACACCAGCAGCTGCATGTGGAAGAGTGGGGATTCTCCCAGATTAGAGTTCGTGCTCCTAACCACGACACCAAACTGGCTCTGTCTTGTCCAATCTAGGAAGCTAAGCAGGGTCAGCCCTGGTGGGTCTTTGGAGGGGGGACCACCCCAAAAGTCCGGGGTCAAATGGCACATCCACCTCTTTGCGTCTCTTGTCTGGAGGAGCCCTTTGGGGTCACCGTACGTTGGCTGCCCCTTGATGGCGCTTTTGTTGGGTATTTGCATGTTGAAAACACTCAATGTGTATGCATGGGGTTAAATGTCTGTTCTGTTGTTACAGGAAATCACCTGTCTTTGTGTTAGCCAGTGTTAGCTCAAGTCTGTTAGCCCGCGAAAGCATCCCTGTTCTAAGAGTTTGATTGGGAGCGAAGTGTTAGTAACTTTGCATTTTATGAGCCCTCTTCCCGTCTTTGTTCGCCTTGGAGGAGAAGCACGTTGGAGGGCCATCTTCTTCCAGTTCTTCTAGTCTAGAGAGGATGTAGCTGAATTAGCTCTCTGTTATTTTCTCCCAAGTTACCCTTCCCTATGGTAGAATTGCAGTTCAGTGCTGGACAAGGAGGGGTGGGGGGGCGGGCCAGGGTCTGAGCCGTGTGCCCAAATTTGGCCCTGTGGCAGTGACTGGAGCTGAAGACAGTGGGGAAAGGGTTTTCAGTGGGGGCTCAGCCTCCTGTTGCTGCTCTGGTGTAAGGTCCTTTTCCTGAATCGGAGTGGCTCGGGGGTAGAGGCCCCTCTCCCGGCCTTCAGTGGGGCACTGTCGGTGCCAGTGCCGAGGGTCAGGAGTTGAAATCCAATAAATAAATAAATAAATAAATAATAAAAAAAATAATAAGGGCCGAGGGGGTTCCAGGGAGTTTCTGTGGGACGGCAGTCTGGCTGCTGGTGCTGTGGTGAGGGAGGCTTGGCTACACCCGGACCGGCTAGAGCTGCAGGGCCCGGCAGGGCTGGATGGCTCTCGCTTGCGAGGGTCCACACTTTGTGCTGCCGCTTTCCGTCCGTGAAGGAGCAGAATGCTTTTGAATGGCGCCCTCTGGCTCCGAGGAGCTCAGCTCGGTCTGGCTGTGGGCGGAGGGGGACAGGAGGGATGCTCGCTGGGGCCAGATTTGTCACTGCCGGCGGGGGTGTTGCTGCACTGATCCTTTAGCACGGATGGTCTGCCGGTGAGTGCGAGGCGCTGCTCAGAACTGCCAACGCCCTTTGCTCCAGGGTTTGCGCTTCAAGGGAGGCAGGCAGGGTGAATAGCTGAAGCTGCCTTCGACTGGATCAGACCCTCGATCCATCGAGGTCCATCTTGCCTGCTCAGACTGGCAGCCGCTCTCCGGGGTCTCAGGCAGAGTTCTTTGCCGGATTCTTTTAGCTGGAGAGGCCAGGGGGGGATTGAACCTGCGACCTTCTGCGTTCCAAGGAGGTGCTCTGCCACTGAGCCACAGTGAAATGGGGAGGGGGCCTTGGGCCTTGGTGGGTTTTCTGGAGAGACGGGCGGAGGAGGTGGTTTGACCATCCGGACCGATTCGTCTTGGCTGTTGTGTAAAGCAGTCCTTGCGATGCTCGGTTGATTATCCGCGGCTTATTATTGATGATGACTTTGTGTGACGTTTCCAATTTGCAAAGTGCTTCTTTGCGGCCGGCCGTGGTGAGCGGGCTGGACCCTCCCTAGCGAAGGCGCCGGCCGGTCTCGTTCCCGAGTGGTACGGGGAAGTGGGGCGGAGGGCCCGAGCCCCTCGAGGTGGAGGGCAGCCCTAGGCCCCCGGGGGCCCCCTTCAAGGGGAATCTGCCGGAGATTTTGGAGCGCTGCTGCCAGACACAGGAGACAGGTCTGGGGCGGGGGCGGGGTGGCCGAGGCGGGCCTGAAGCGGTTGACATGCTTGCTCCCCTCGCAAGACGCGGGGGTTATTTCCTCACCCACCCACCCCTTTGTGTTCCGTGATTCCAGTGGCCGGCCTGCTCATGGTCATCCCCCCCCACATTTTTTGTTGAATGCACCACAGATGTGAAAAAGAAAAAAGTGTCCATGGCAAGCAATTTGGATGTGCTGAGCTGATGGCCGCCTGCGCTGACTGTGCCGACGAGATCCTGGCCAGTTACAGTTGCCAGCTCCGGGTTGGGAAATTCCTGGAGGTTTGGGGGTGGAGTCTAGGAAGGGGGGAGTTTGGGGGAGGGAGGGGCCTCAGCGGGCATGGGATGCCAGGGAGTCCGCCTTTCAAAGCGGCTGTTTGCTCCGGGGGGGGGCACTGATGTCTGTAGTCTGGAGCTCCACGGGATCTTCAGGGCCCCGCCTGGAGGTTGGCAACCTCATAAACAGCCCTGGCTCTGGTTCTCTTAAGAGATGGAGCCATTATCCGGAGCCCGCAGGCCTTTCCCTAGACCAATAGTGAAAAGGGCAGGCTCTGTGGGGAGCGGAATTAGAACCCGCGCCTCTCCTGGCAACCCTTTAAAAATGCAGGGAATGGTTTGTTGGCCGTTTGTTCATTTAAATATTTATCTCCCCTGCTCCTTTTGTGTTCCAAGGGGTGTATTTCAAAGCATTCTGCCTGGTTGATCTTATGAAGCGGTTAACCAAAGAGATGAGTCTCACTGGAAGGAGGGAATTTTGTTTCCAAAAGTGTTCCGAGATGAGGATAGTTCACGTTTCTAGAGGATGATTTGTCTCGCAAAGAATACTTCTCTCCCCCAATCGCCCCTCTTCTCCTCTGCAGTTTCTCCTTGTCCTTGGCATGCTTTGGAGAGCTTTCCCCCTTGTGGCTTGGGTGGGGAAAGGTTTGGGCCTCTGTGCACGTGGAGCAGCGGGGATTTCCCGGATCCTGCCGGTCACCCTTACTCAGCACTCTCCTTTGTCAGGTCTGGAGAGGCGGATTTGACTCCAAACATCTCAGAAAGCGCCCAGAAGTCCCGCAGCACCGCATCCCTTTCATCTGGGGCTTGCATTTTTCATAGGCTGCATTGTGCATCCCATGTCAGGTATCTGGGCCTGGGGCAGGTGAATAAATGCTTGTGCGGGGAAAAGTGGCCGTTCTGTTTGTAGCCGGGCTTTCCCGAGAGCCCCTCGCTGCTGCAGTGGGCAACCTTTGGCAGAAGAGTCAGCCGCTTGGTTTGTGGAGAGTGGGCGCGCTGCAGATGCATGCCAACTGGGGGCCGGGGGCAGACATGACTTTTGCAGAGACCGTTTAGTGAGTCCGTGCAATTCCCTCTCGGTGCGCTTTCGGAGTGGTTGTGGGAAGAGGGCGTGAGAGAAGAGGCTGGAGAGGGAAGTGATTCTGGTTGGAAACAAAGTGTGCGTTCCTGGAGCCTCGACATACCTTTGTGGGCTCAAGTGTTTCTACCATCATCGCTAGAGCCGTTCCTAAGAGGAGGAGGAGGAGGAGGGCCCCTGCTCTGCCCGCGTGTGGAACATCTTTCGCTGGCGTCCCTTTGCTGTGGGCGGGAGAGCATTGCCACAGCACTTCAGAGTTGAAGGGCTTTATCTCAGCATCTCTGCTGTCTGCCAGGGTACCTAGGCTGGTATGTGGAGCCACAAACTGCAGAGGGTGTGGAGTGGTGAGGAGGGGAGAAGGGAAGGCAGATGGAGAGGGGCTGTGGCTGAGTGGCAGAGTGGCAGAGCCTCTGCTTGGCATGCAGGAGGTCCCAGGTTCAATCCCCGGCATCTCCAGTTAAAGGATCCGGCAATAGCTGATGGGAAAGACTTCAGACCCTGGAGAGCTGCTGCCAGTCTGAGTAGACAGTAATGATTGTGATGTTCTGATTCAGTAGAAGCCAGTTCCCTGCATTCACTCCTGAATCCTGCAGGGTCCTCTTTCTGAACCCTGTCTATACTTCCAGTCTCAAAAGGATTGCAGAATGATTTTGTTCCCCACCCCAAGTGGGAAGAAGTACATTCTAGGTTTCCCCCCTTCATTCTCTGCCTTGACTTACTCCGGAGGGTTGGGGGGGGGCAGGAGAGCAATTTGTGTGGGTCTGCCCGTGGCTCCGTCGTAGCTCAACCTGGGAAGGCCCCGTCCAAGGGCCACATATCAGTTGCACCCCCCTGACACATTTAGCCTGGTTTGCAGGCACATGGGGCAGCTCATGAAAGCCAGGATAGAGGAGGAGGAGGAGGAGGAGGAGGAGAAGAAGAAGAAGAAGAAGAAGAAGAAGAGATTGGATTTATACCCCACCCTTCACTTGGAGTCTCAGCACGGCTTGCAATCTCCTTTCCTTTCACCTCCCCGCAACAGACACCCTGTGAGGTAGGTGGGGCTGAGAGAGCTCTTTCGAGGACTGCTCCTGAGAGAACAGCTCTGAGACAACTTGGGACTGACCCAAGGTCACACCAGCAGCTGCATGTGGAGGAGTGGGGAATCAAACCCGGTTCCCCCAGATCAGAGTCTGCACTCTTGACCAAGTGGTCGGAGTGTCAAACTAGGATCTGGGAGATCCGGATTCGAATCCCCACTCTGCCAGGGAAGCGCAGTTGGGCCGCAGAAGGGGCGACCTCTGCCAAAGCCTCTGATGCTGCCTGCCCTCGGAGGCAAGGGGTTAGGGAGCCCTTTGCCCTGTTTGCATAATAAAGGGAAGGGGTACGCCAGTGATGGTGGCCAGGTGGAAATTGGGGGAGGAGAAAACTGAACTGTTAACGTTGGTTTGTGGCATCTACATCATTCATAGTCCACTTTTCTCACAGAGAATCAAGGCAGATTCCACAGTGGGAGTCAGTACAGTCCGTGGGATGGGACGTTCAAGGAGTACAGTGCATTAGGATTGCAAAAGTCTGGAAGAACCACGGCGGCATAAGTGTCCACACATTAAGCAGTGTAGAAATGACATAAATGGGACCCTACTTACCAGCTCCTGCCAACCTAGCCGTTCGAAAGCAAGAAATTGCAAGTAGATAAATAGGTACCATTTCGGTGGGAAGGTAACAGCGTTCCGTGCGCCTTGGTGTTTCGTCATGCTGGCCACGTGACCACGGAAATGTCTTCGGACAGCGCTGGCTCTTCGGCTTTGAAACGGAGATGAGCACCGCAACCCTAGAGTCGGATTCGACTGGCTTTCGAGCAAGGGAACCTTTACCTTTACCTTACTTACCATAAGCTAAATGCAGCCGCGTAGACCCCAGTCCCTAATTGTGTATCCGAGGAAGTTTGTGAACCATTTTGTACGGTGCAACCCTCTTGCCTGTGCAAAAAGCCCCTTTTGAATAATTCAGTTTTGCACAGTTTGTGGAAAGCCAGGAGAGGGGGGTCTTCCCTGACAGCCTGGGGGGGGGGCGTTCCACAAGGAGAGAGCCACAACGGAGAACGCGCACATTGGACCAATGCTCCCTCTAAGCTGTGGAGTCTTGTGAGCAAAAATTGTACTTTGTGAACGAGTGATTTGGCTGCTGCATCAATTAGTCTGCTCTGGGGCCCTCCTTCCTGAGCGAAGACAAGAATGTGTGAGCCGGAGGCTAAAAGACTGTGAGCTAGCTCACACTAACTCAGCTTAGAGGGAACACTGGTCAGGACTGTGGCTGATTTTGCTCATTGGCCGGCTGGACCGAGACTATGAAGGGCTTTGTATGGGATACACATTGTTCAGATTTTTCGAATTGGTGCCTCCTGTGTGTATTCATGCAGGGGGGATGCACGTGTGCCTTGTTAGCAAGACGCGCCTCACTTGGCTGCTCATTCATGCTCACAATCGGCCGCCCATGAGCCACTTGAAAAACCAGCCTCTCGGAAGTCGCTTCCCTCAGCAGGCCGTCGGCCTCAGGAAAAGAGCAGATGCCGTTCTGTTGATGGGGACCCTGCGGAGGTTGCTCCAGACAGGCATTGCTGCGGCCGCCCCTTCAGCAGGTGGTCACATTGTTGTTCGGCCACAAGAACGCCTTCTGAGGCTGTGGCACAGCTCGCAAACAAGGTCTGTGCATCTCCCACCTCCAGGGAATGGGGCACCGCCCTGGGAAAATCAAAGGCTGGATCGTCCCTGGGAAGGCGGATTGTTAAATGACCAGGAGGGTGTGCGTTTTGCCCGCTTCTGGGAACAGATGTTGGAGTGCAGATTGCAAAATAAATATTCTCGGGCACGGAAATGCTGCCCGGGCAGAGGGCCATGAGACATCTGAAGCGCATGAACACATGGAACTGCCTTCCACTGAATCAGACCCTGGGCCCATCAACGTCAGTATTGTCTGCACAGACTGGCAGCCGCTCTCCAGGGTCTCAGGCTGAGGCCTTTCCCATCACCGGGGCCAGCGTGGTGTAATGGGGGTGAGGAGGGGTGGTTTTTTATGTGGAGAGCGGGGGGGGGGGTAAGCCTCTTTGAGACTCTGTTGGGTAGAGAAAAGTGGGGTATAAAAACAAACTCTTCTTCTTCATCGTCATCACCATCGCCTAAGACCTGATCCTTGCTGGAGGATTGAACCTGGGACATTCTGCATGCCGAGCAGATGCTCTACTCCTGAGCCGCAGCCCCTCAGAAGAGGGCAACCAGGATGGTGAGAGGGTTGGAATCCAAGTCTTACGAGGAAAGGCTGAAAGAGTTGGGTCTGTTTAGCCTGGGAAAGAGAAGGCTTAGAGGGGACATGATTGCAGTCTTCAAGTATCTGAAGGGCTGTCATGTAGAAGATGGAGCAGATCTATTCTCTCTTGCTCCGGATTGCAAGACCAGATCTAATGGGTGGAAATGACAAGGGAGTCGATACCGGCTAAATATCAGGAGAAACCTCCGAACTGTCAGAGTGGTGGAGCAGTGGAACAGTCTGCCTCGGGAGGTGGTGGATGCTCCTTCGCTGGACGTTTTCAAGCGGAGGCTGGACGACCCTCTTCTGGGTATGTTGTAGGGCTCTCTTTTGGCTGTGCTCCTGCAGAGTGCAGGGGGTTGGACTAGATGACCTGCAAGGTCCCTTCCAACTCTTAACATTCTATGATTCTATAAGTCAAGCCAGTGAATTTTTAAAGCAATTCTGAGAGTGAAAGCGGGGAGGGGGGGGACAGGGGAAGAGCCAAACGCCCTACAGCCCAGTGTTTTGGGATGCTCATGAACTCTCCCTGTAGCTTCAGCAACATGAGGCTGGGATGAAAAATCCTAGGGTGGAAATTCAGATGGTGCGCTTGCCTCTCCCTGGCAAAATCCCTGTGGACACTCTCATCCCGGCAGGGCCTTCTGCAGTTTCCAGCCTGCAAATGGACAAAATTGGCAACTGCCTGCACACACGTGCCTCCTGCGTGGTGGCCCCACTCTGTCGGCTTTCTGCAAGCTCAGCAGAGCTGAATCCTTCAAGAGGGCTTTTCTGCGCGGGCCAGAGGGTCGCACTGCCCTAAGCGATTCACAGATTTACTTGGAGAAATTTCTGGGGCCTGTAGTCCGTACCGCAGTGAGTCGTTTGCTGCGGGCTGGATCCTGCTGTGGAACTTTACATCGTTCATTGTGGCCTGTTAAGTCTTCTGCTTTGCTTCATTCAGGGGTCATTTTGTAGGAAAAGAGGTGCAGGTGCTCATTAGCACAACTCATTAGCATAACTTATTTGCATATGCTGCACCCCCTGACATCACCAGAAGTGTGTCAGAAGGCAACACCCACCACTCAGGCTCCTCTGGACTGTTCTGGATTGCTAGCTATTTGGGTGGGGGGAACGTGCAGCTCTGCTCTCGCAGAGGAGGGAGAGCTTGTACCTGAATAAAACTTGGTCTTAAAGGTGCCACTGGACTGTTTTGGACCAGGGGGGGGGCTCTGCAGCTTACCTGGCTGCTTCTTGCTCTGACTGAGGGCTCCTGGGAGCAGGGGGTGGGGCTTGTTGCATGCGCCCGCCCCCTGGGCTCTTTACTGCCGGAGCTCCGCTCCTGTGCGCTCCTGCAGGAAATGACCCCTGGCTTCAGTTCTGTTTTTAGATTTGCTGGTTGGTTCGACAACCCAGATCTCAAGATGTTGGAGTTTAAAATGAAATTCAGCAGAGTTAAAAGTCAGCTTAGCAATGCCAGAGTTCAATAATCAGACCCAGAGTCCATGTGTGTTTAAAAATATAAAAGTTTACTACAATTCTACCATAGGGAAGGGTAACTTGGGAGAAAATAACAACAGCTATATAAGCTACATCCTCTCACTAGACTAGAAGAACTGTAAGATGGCTCTCTAACGTGCTTCTTCTCCAAGACGAACAAAGAGGGGAAGAGAGGCCATAAAATGCAAAGTCGCTATCACTTTGCTCCCAATCAAACTCTTAGAACAGGGATGCTTTTCGAGGGCTAACAGACTTGAGCTAACATTGGCTAACACAAAGACAGGTGATTTCCTGTAACAACAGAACAGACATTTAACCCCATGCATACACATTGAGTGTTTTCAGCATGCAAATACCCAACACAAGATACTCTATTCCTGATGATCTTTTGGGAACATCAGTGGATAAATCCCAACTTAGAAACTGGATTTATGACTTTGACACTCAGCTAGACTGCTCTTTGATATTAAAATCAAAAGCAGCACTATGGTACAAATTAATTAAATCGGACCACACTAGAACTCCATACTTAGTTAATATCTCTAAACACGTACTTGGAGCGTCCTTTACCTCTCTACGGTTTCAATCAATGCCAACGGCAATTTTGGAGGGCCGATTCGATCAAACTCCACTGGCCCATCGTCTGTGTATTTGTGGCATCCATGAACTTGAGGATTTACCTCGCTATATCCTCTTTTGCCCACCATATTCTAGTCCGAGGGCTAAATTTTTAGCCGGTATTTTATCTGGTCTTAGTGCTTACCCAGTTGAGGGGAAAAATCATTTTTGTTACCTGACATTGATGCATACGTCTCTTATAAAGTTTCATTATTTGCCCTTGCTGCAAAGAATATACGTTCCAAGGCGGCATCGGGAAGGGGAATTATTTAGGCTACTGTATTAAATGAGTCATATTTTGTTACTGATCTCTGGTATTTCTGTATATTCTGACTCTAACCTATAGCTTGTTCACAGTTTGTGTTTTGTAATTTTGTAACGGCCAATGGCTAATTATAATAAACTGAACTGATCTGAACTGACAACCCAAATCCTATTTCACGGTTTATGGTGTGCATCCCATCCCGTCGATTGCCTTGACTTACTCTGGGTAATCCGCCTTGAGTCTCCCTGGGAAAGGCAGATGATAAATGTTGTGAATGAATGAATCAAACAATGAATCAAAATTCTCCAACAGAAGCCCCACTGGAATGAAGGGGGCCTTCCCCACATGTGCAGGAGACCTGGGGGGTGCGCCTCATTGGCCAGCTTGGCCACGAGCGCATCCCCAAATCCGTGGCTCCGGGTCAGCCTTTCCTGAGTGCAAACGGGATCCCCAAATCCCAGACTTTGCCCATAGAAGCCGTCTATTTTCGTTCATAGCTAGCTCTTCTGTTACAAAAGGTACCCACGGGTGGATGCAGACAAAAGAAATGCTTAAAAGTGACTGTATAAGAAAAACCAAAAAAGCAGTTCTCTGAAAGATCAACCAGCTGCGCCTAAAAGCATAACTGCAGTGCCATTAGTCAGGAGCTGGAATTAAAAGGGACTGCAAAGCTCAAAGCAAATAATATCAGCAGTAACATCATCTGTCAGAAGCACGGGTTGATAGTGAGGTCTTAAGGTGTGTTGCATTCGTTTAAGTCCATGGACTACAACAGGTTTAAGAAGAAGAAGAGAAGAGATTGGATTTATACCCCGCCCTTCACTTGGAGTCTCAGAGTGGCTTACAAACTCCTCTCCCTTCCCCTCCCCACAACAGACACCCTGTGAGGTGGGTGGGGCTGAGAGAGCTCTGACACAAACTGCTCTTTTTCAAGGACAGCTGTGCCAGAGCTTGTGACTGACCCAAGGTCACATCAGCAGGTGCAAGTGGAGAAGTGGGGAATCAAACCCGGTTCTCCCAGATTAGAGTCCGCGCACTTAACCACTACACCAAACTGGTAAAGGTAAAGGTTTCCCTTGCTCGAAAGCCAGTCGAGTCCGACTCCAGGGATGAGGTGCTCATCTCCATTTCCAAGCCGAAGAGCCAGCGCTGTCCGAAGGTGTTTCCGTGGTCATGTGGCCGGCATGACTAGACGCCAAGGTGCACGGAATGTTTCAATTTGAGTCCAGAAGCACTTTAAAGACCAACCGGGTTTTTCAGGGTGGGAGCTCTGACTCTTGAAAGCTTCTGCCCCCCAAATCTTGTTGGTTTCTAAGGTGCTACAGGAGTCGAATCTACTACTACCGACCAACACGGTTACCCTCTGAGACTAGCTTTACAAGGTAGAAGCAGGTAGGCAGCCATGTTGGTCTGAACAGGCCGAACAAAGTATGAGTCCAGTCAGGCACCTTTGAGACCAACAAAGTTTTATTCACTGCATGGGCTTCCTTCTACACGCACACTTCCTCAGATACAGTGAAATTGAATTCACCAGTCCATACAGATCGGCAAAGGCTGAGCAGTACATTAGCATGCAACATAATGAAGATGTTCATCAGATTCAGGAATAACAAGCTTGGTTTCTATGCTTGCCATTGAACATAAGACGTTTTAACCGATGCAAAGACCAGACAGAGATCAGTCCACACGGTCACCATTGGTTTGGATTCTATTCTGTGGGCAAACACAGAGAGGCAAATGAGTATGTCAGACTTGGAGACTGAAGTGTAAATGTATCATTCTTAATTGTGAAATGCTATCGGAGGAAGTGTGTGTGCCCACGGAAGCTCGTGCAGCGAATAAAACTCGGTTGGTCTTAAAGGTGTCCTTAGACTCGAGCTTCATCCTAGGTTTAGAAGGTGTAATTCTGCCTAGGATGGTACTGGAAGGCAGCAATCATTTTTGGTGAGTGAAAAGGCCTTTGAAAGAGGCGCTTGGCATAGCAGGAAAAGACAGCCTCATCCAGGATCGCGATTTAGAAGGCAAATGCTGGCTCAGCTTTATCCAAAAGGCTCCAGCCAAGTTGCGGGTGATGATTCAACTAATCTTCCTCTGGATCTGGCCCAGATAAATCATTCTAGAATCCCTGGAGCTGTAGGGAATTCTCTCTTTTTTATATAAGTGCATGTATGTGTGTGCGCGCACCTGGAAGTCATGGTGACCTCTGGTGAAGTGTTCCCTCTAAGCTGAATTAGTGTGAGCTAGCTCACAGTTTTTTAGCCTCCGGCTCACACATTTTTGTCTTCGCTCAGAAAGGATGGCTCCAGAGCAAACTAATTTATGCAGCAGCCAAATCGCTCACTCACAACTTTAATGAGCTAGTTTGGTGTAGTGGTTCTAATCTGAGACAACCGGGTTTGATTCCCCATGCCTCCACTTGCACCTGGCTGGATGACCTTGGGCAAGCCATAGTTCTGATTAGAGCTGTCCTTGAAAAAGAGCAGTTTCTGTCAGAGCTCTCTCAGCCCCACAGGGTGTCTGTTGCGGGGAGGTGAAGGGAGAGGAGATTGTAAGCCGCTCTGAGACTCCTTTGGGTAGTGAAGGGTGGGGTATAAATCCAGTCTCTTCTTCTTCTTCTTCTTTCACTTGCAGCTGCTGGGTGACCTTGGGCAAGCCATAGCTCTGATAAGAGCTGTTCTTGAAAAAGAGCAGTTTCAATCAGAGCTCTCTCAGCCCTACTTACCTCCCAGGGTGTCTGTTGTGGGGAGGGGAAGGGAAAGGAGTTTGTACGCCGCTCTGAGACTTCTTTGGGCAGTGAATGGTGGGGTATAAATCCAATCTCTTCTTCTTCTTCTTCTTCATGCCAGTAGCTCACAAAATAGAATTTTTGCTCACAAGACTCCACAGTTTAGAGGGAGCATTGCATGACTGACCTGTACTGGGGGCCTGGAGGATATTCAGGGAGGTGGCTGAATCAAGCCTGCCCCCACCTCCCGCCTCTGGTATTCCTTGGAGGTCTCCCATCCAAGGACTCACCGGAGTTGACCCTGCTTAGCTTCCGAGATCTGATGAGGTCGGGCTTGCCTAGGGTATCCAGGTCAGGGCGAGCTGTAGGGAATTCTTGTGGTTCATGAGGCCAGGAGACAGCAGTCTGTTCTCCAGGAGGGACATATGAGGAATTGCCTTCTGTTGGGTTCTCTGGGGTGTGGGGCGTATGGTGTTTAGTGCCTCAGCCTGTGTGTGCATACTTGGATACCCCAGGGCATTGGGAGGGGGCTGTGGCTCAGTGGCAGAGCATCTGCTTGGCATGCGGAAGGTCCTGGGTTCAGCTCCGGCATCTCCACTTAAAAGGGACCAGGCTGCAGGTGATGTGATTGAGAGGGAGATTCTGTTGGTCTGTCGGCGCTGCTGCTGTTTTAGCTGCTGCTGTTCCTCTAACCTGAATTGCACTGAAGATAATCCTCTTTTGTCAACTGCTTTTCCAGGGCCGGCCCCAGCAGGACGTAGGGTTGGCCGCTTGCTGTGGCCACGACTCTGGCAAACAACCCGCAGTCCCAACATTGGGACAGCCGAGGAAGCAGTTTCACATCCGAGGATTCTCGGTTCTCACACCATAACATCTTGCAAGGCCTGTGGAGGGGCTGTTGCCAGAAGGGTTTCCCCAAATTCTGGAACTGAACACTGGCTGGGGGGAAAATGCACACAGAGGGGAAGCTGCCATCTCCCCTGTGGCATCCTTGGCTTTCCCAGCAGTGAGAGCTGAGCCAGGGTCGAGGAATGGGCACTCAGCTTTTGACTGGCATGCCAAACTTGAGACTGCCAGGGAACCCTCTCTGACTGACACTTTCTTCCCGTCCGGGAACGTGAGTTTTTGGCCTTGGCGTCGTTTGGCTTCTGAGAGCCAGTTTGGTGTCGTGGTTAAGTGCGCGGACTCTAATCTGGGAGAACTGGGTTTGATTCCCCACTCCTCCACTTGCACCTGCTGATGTGACCTTGGGTCAGTCACAAGCTCTGGCACAGCTGTCCTTGAAAAAGAGCAGTTTGTGTCAGAGTTCTCTCAGCCCCACCCACCTCACAGGGTGCCTGTTGTGGGGAGGGGAAGGGAAAGGAGTTTGTAAGCTGCTCTGAGACTCCGAGTGAAGGGCGGGGTATAAATCCAATCTCTTCTTCTATCCTGTAGGGTGGTGGGCAGCGAGTGTTTGAGCACTGCAGAACCAAGGAACGGGAGGGTTTGGTTCACCAGGCAGTGCAGTGTTTATAGCATTTATTTCCAGACTTCTCCCCTCTTAGACTCAAGGTGGTTACTAAAGCAGGAAAAAGGTACACGGGCACAAAAACAGCAGAGGGTGCCCATTTAGGAGACAAAAAGATTGCACACCCCACCAGAATCCTGGCTCCGTAGAGCTCTCTCCTCAATTATCTTTTCCATTCGGAGAGATGGGGAGGGAGGGAATTCAATAACCCCCAACCAAAGCTCCCTCTAAGCGGTGGAGTCTTGTGAGCAAAAATTCTACTTTGTGAGCTACTAGCATTCAAGTTGTGAGCCAGCGATTGGGCTACTGGATAAATGAGTTTGCTCTGGAGCCCTCCTTCCCGAGCTAAGACAAAAATATGTCAGCCAGAGGTTAAAAAACTGTGAGCCAGCTCACACTAACTCAGCTTACAGGGAACACTGCCCCCAACCCTGTTTTTGCCACGAATAAGCCTGTCTGTGTGTGTGGAGAGAGATCTTTTGAACAAGCTCTGCACCTGCCTGCATTCCCCGTCTCTCGCATTTGTTGCTGCTTGCAAGCATGTCTAATTAATGTCCCCCCCTAACAACAAAGAAGCCCGTTGCAGCTCAGGCCTTGCACTAGTGTACAACACGCCTCTGTTGCAGCTGTCAGCAGGCCTCCCCCCCCCCCAGTGACGCATCGGACTGTGGCTCCGGAGTGTGGGTGGAGGAAATCGGTCTTCATCACCGTGCAAGTGCAGGAAAGAGCTTCCCTGCTTGGGGGGACGGGTGCCATCTGGCCGAGGGGAAGGAGAGGAAGCTGCTCTCCCCCCCCCCCCCGGGTTTTAGACAGGGATGTGGGTCGTGCCGCTCTAGGCTCCAGATCTGGCTTGGCAAATGCCAGCAACTCCTGACAAGCCGCAGGAAGTTGGTTTTGTGCCTCGGAGTGGAGTCTGGGTGGGGAAGGGTGGTTTCCTTTCACCTCCCAAGCTCAGCCTTCTGGAAAGCACAAATGCCAGAAGAGTGCAGTGGAGACAATGTGGTGCAGGCCCACAGAATGTAGTGAGATCAGAGCACAGTGGCAGGCCAGGCAAGGAAGGAGCCAGTTTGGCGTAGTGATTAAGTGCGCGGACTCTAATCTGAGAGAACCGGGTTTGATTCCCCACTCCTCCATTTGCACCTGGCTGGATGACCTTGGGCAAGCCACAGTTCTGTCAGAGCTGTCCTTGAAAAAGAGCAGAGGGGAAGGGAAAGGAGTTTGTAAGCCGCTCTGAGACTCCAAGTGAAGGGAGGGGTTTAAATCCAAACTCTTCTTGGTGCAGTTTGGCGTAGTGGTTAAGTGTGCGGACTCTAATCTGGGAGAACTGGGTTTGATTCCCCACTCCTCCACTTGCACCTGCTGGATGACCTTGGGCAAGCCGTAGTTCTTTCAGAGTTGTTCTTGAAAAAGAGCAGTTTCAGACTGAGCTCTCTCAGCCCCACCTACCTCACAGAGTGTCTGTTGTGGGGAGGGGAAGGGAAAGGAGTTTGTAAGCCGCTCTGAGACTCCTTTGGGTAGTGAAGATTGGAGTATGAATCCAATCGGCTCCTCCTCCTCCTCCTCCTCTTCTTCTGCCAAGGAGATTGTAGGTGAACACAGGGCTCAGCAAAGGTTTCGATAAGACTGTCGTCCTTTTTTTTCTCCTTGGGTGCCTCTGTCCTCCAAGATGTGCCACTTAAGATGCAGGGGTGATGGTATGGAAATGCTTGGAGTTTGGTGTAGTGGCTGAGTACGCGGACTCTAATCTGGGAGAACCGGGTTTGAGTCCCCGCTCCTCCACTCGCACCTGGCTGGATGTCCTCGGGCAAGACGTAGTTCTCGTAGAGCTGGTCTCTCAAGGGTAGTCCTCAAAAGAGCTCTCTCAGCCCCACCAGGGTGTCTGTTGTGGGGAGGGGAAGGGAGAGGAGATTGTAAGCCGCTCTGAGACACCTTTGGGTAGTGAAGGGCAGGTTTAAATCCAATCTCTCCTCCTCCTCCTCCTCTTAGTCTTGCAAGCTTGAAGAGAGCTTCTGATCTGTCTTGTACTTCTGGATGATGTGGGAAAACCCCCTTTCATTTCCAATGCTGTTAGTTAAGGAGAAACATGATAAACTGGGGGTGGAAAGTGCTGCCAAATCGCAGCTGACATAGGGTGACCCCCCTCAGTAGGGTTTTCAAGGCAAGAGATGCTTAGAGGTGGTTTGCCATTGCCTGCCTCGGCATAGCAACCCTGGGCTTCCTTGGTGGTCGGCCTCCCCTCCAAGTCCTAACCTGGGCCGACCCTGCTTAGCTTCCGAGATCTGATGAGATCGGGCTATAAGATGAGGTTTATTAAGATGATGCATGGGATAGAGCAGGTAGGGAAATAGGTACTTTTCTCCCTTTCTCACAGTACAAGAACTCGTGGACACTCCATGAAATTGCTGAGCGGTCAGGTT
>NW_015164676.1:1212571-1219091 GCF_001447785.1 Gekko japonicus
AGTACTTTTCTCCCTTTCTCACAATACAAGAACTCCTTGTGGGCACTCCATGAAACGGCTGAGCGGTCGGGTAAGAACGGATAAAAGGAAGTCCTTCTTCACCCAGAGTGATTAGCACATGGAATTCACTGCCGCAGGAGATGGTGGCGGCTACAAGCATGGACGGCTTCAAAAGGGAATTAGATAAGCATATGGAGCGGAGGTCCATCAGTGGCTATTAGCCACAAGGTATAGACAGGGACTCTGGGGTAAGTGATGCTCTGTCTTCTTGGTGCTTGGGGGGGGAGGTCAACAGTGGGAGGGCTCCTAGTGTCCTGGCCCCACTGGTGGACCTCCTGATGGTCCCTGGTATTTTTGGCCACTGTGTGACACAGAGTGTTGGACTGGATGGGCCATTTGCCTGATCCAACATTGGCGTCTCTTATGTTCTTATAAGAGGGGATTAGATAAGCATATGGAGCAGAGGTCCATCAGTGGCTATTAGCCACAAGGTATAGACAGGAACTCTCGGTCTGGGGCAAGGGATGCTCTGTCTTCTTGGTGCTTGGGGGCGGGGGGTCAACAGTGGTATGGCTTCTAATATCCTGGCCCCACTGCCGGACCTCCTGATGGCACCTGGTATTTCTGGCCACTGTGTGACACAGAGTGTTGGACTGGAGGGGCCTTTGGCCTGATCCAGCATTGGCATCTCTTATGTTCTTATGTCATGTTCTTAGCCTGTGAAATCCCAGTCAGGGCAGACAAACAGAGGTGGTTTGCCATTGCTGGCCTCTTCAAAGCAAGCCCTGGCATTTCCCATAAAGAAGCCCCTTGTTTGCACTGGATCCCACCCAAGTTCCCTGCTTGTCGTTTGGAAGAGAAACCTGCAGAGTGCCACATGGATCAGTCAGGAGCTTGGACAATGGCCATCTAAACCTGGGGCGGATAAGGGGGACGCAGAAGCAGCCAATCACTCCCCCCCCCAAGAAAACCCCTGTACTCCCTCCAGCAGCAGCGAGATTGGCAGAGGGGTGCCTGTCAGGCAGGAGTTTTTATGCAGGCAGAGTCCCCCCCCCCCCCGGGGCCCTTGGGGGGGGTATCCTCTGCTGCCAGAAAAGGCAGGTGTTGCCAAAATGAGTTTGCAATATTTGTCCGTGTTGATTCCTCTCCTTTCTCTACATTCAAACCGAAGCTGTCAGATTGGGGGGGGGGGGGGGGGGAGAGAGTTGATTTATGACTCGGCCAAGCAGCTATTAAGGCACCAAAGCCACCATTCAAACCGGAGGGTAAACGGCTTCTCCTTGACTTGGAATTGGCTCCCTGCCGGAAGGGTCTCCAGAGGAATGAATGGCCGTCCTGCCCTCCTCCGATGAGCGTAGCGGCATCCAAAGGGAGCAAAAGAGAGGAGAGCCCCCCCCCTCCAAATTTCTACAGGGCAACAGCAATGCTCCCTCTAAGCTGTGCAGTCTTGTGAACAAGAATTCTACTTTGTGAGCTGCTGGCATTAAAGTTGTGAGCGAGCGATTTGGCTGCTGCATCAATTAGTTTGCTCTGGAGCCCCATCCCTTCCTGAGCTAAGACAAAAATGTGTGAGCCAGAGGCTCAAAAACTGTGAGCTGGCTCACAAACACTCACCTTAGAGAGAACACTCGGTGACAGCCCTGTAGCGGTTCTGTTTGGGAGGTAGTGAGGGGATTGGGCGAGGCGAAAGGCCTGGAGCTCCTGGCTCCGTTGGTTCTGTGCCACCGCAGGATTTCCTGGCCCTTGACGGCCTAGTAGTGGGGTCAGGTTGACCCCACAAAACGGGTGGTGAAGGGGGGTGGAAATGCGGAATGGTAAGATATTGATTCCAGTCTTCTCCAGTGTCATATTTCTCATATTCTTCTACCTTGTTGAAATCAATTGCCCTGCAGCCTTTTGTGCGTTGTGATTGGCAACACTACGGTTTAAAAATCCTTATATATTTATATGTGGATTCTTTGCTGCTTTTCTGTTGCCTTGTGAATCAAGGGGGACGGTGAAGGATTGTTTTGTGTCCGTTGGTGCCTGGTTGCCTGCTCCGTTCAGTCTCCGCTTGTTTTGTCCGTCCCCCCCCCCCTTGCTGATTGACCTCCACATCGGATTAGTAAAGTACCTTTTTGGTGTGTGTGTCCTGGAAGGGGCCAGAGGGTGGGTGGGTGCAGTTCTAAAAGGGCTTCCAGTTTTTATACACTGGTCCCTCTCGCACGGTCTCTTTGATTCAAAGCTTGGTCTGCAGCAGGAGCAGCTCTCGGGTGGCAGGAAGCTGCACCTGCCCGTTTCTGTATATCAAAGTGCTGCTAAAGGGACGGAGGAGGGCACTTTCCCCTTCCTGACCGTTCGGCAGCCGTCAGATCCCAGGCTGCTTCCTTGGAAGGGAATTGATGGGCACCCTGTGAGGCTTGGAGCTAACTATAGGATTGTGCTGGCCCTGTGTGTGGTGTGTGTGTGTGGGTTTCCACACAGTCTTCTTTTTCCTTTGGCTGGAACGCTTGCCCCTTACTTTCTGAGAATGAATCATCAGACATTTCCTCTGCTCCCAGATACTCAATAGTCACAGGATAAAAGGACACGTCCTCTTCTGGCTAATTAATAGGAAACAGAGAGTGAGCATAAATGGGCAATTTTCTCCGTGGAGGGGGGTAAGCAGTGAGGTACTGCAGGGATCAGTACTTGGTCCACTGCTTTTTAACTTGTTCATTAATGATTTGGAGATGGGAGTAAGCAATGAAGTGGCTAAATTTGCGGATGACACGAAGTTGTTCAGGGGGGTGAGAACCAGGGAAGATTGTGAGGCACTCCAAAGGGATCTGTCAAATATGGGCGAGTGGGCGTCAACATGGCAAATGGGGTTCAATGTGGCCAAGTGCAAGGTGATGCACATTGGAGCCAAAAATCCTAAATACAAATACACGTTGATGGGGTCTGAACTGGCAGAGACTGAACAAGAGAGAGATCTTGGAGTCGTAGTAGATAACTCACTGAAAATGTCGAGACAGTGTGTGACTGCAATAAAAAAGGCCAATGCTATGCTGGGGATCTTTAGGAAGGGAATTGAAAACAAATCAGCCAATATTATAATGCCCCTGTATAAAGCAATGGTGTGACTTCATTTGGAGTACTGTGTACAGTTCTGGACACCACACCTCAAAAAGGATATTATAGCATTGGGAAAAGTACAGAAAAGGGCAACTAGAATGATAAAAGGGTTGGAACACTTTCCCTATGAAGAAAGCTTAAAACGCTTGGGGCTCTTTAGCTTGGAGAAACGACGGCTGAGGGGTGACATGATCGAGGTTTATAAGATTATGCATGGGATAGAGCAGGTAGAGAAAGAGGTACTTTTCTCCCTTTCTCACAATACAAGAACTCATGGGCACTCCATGAAATTGCTGAGAGGTTGGGTTAGAACGGATAAGAGGAAGTACTTCTTCACCCAAAGAGTGATTAACACTTGGAATTCACTGCCACAGGAAGTGGTGGCGGCTACAAGCATGGACGGCTTCAAAAGGGAATTAGATAGGCATATGGAGCAGAGGTCCATCAGTGGCTATTAGCCACAAGGTATAGATAGGGACTCTGGGGCAAGTGATGCTCTGTCTTCTTGGTGCTTGGGGGAGGGGGGGTCAACAGTGGGAGGGCTTTTAATGTCCTGGCCCCACTGGTGGACCTCCTGAAGGCCTCTGGTATTTCTGGCCACTGTGTGATAACAGAGTGTTGGACTGGATGGGCCTTTGGCCTGATCCAACATAGGTGTCTCTTATGTTCTTATGTTCTTACCTGGCAATGCTTCCCCTTTCCTTTATTCCCAGTAGTATCAGCTTCTCTCTGGGTAGCATAAGAATATAAGAGAAGCCAATGTTGGATCAGGCCAGTGGCCCATCCAGTCCAACACTCTGCGTAACACAATGGCCAAAAACACCAGGTGCCATCAGGAGGTCCAGCAATGGGGCCAGGACATTAAAAGCCCTCCCACTGCCCCCCCCAAAGCACCAAGAATACGGAGCATCACTTGCCCCAGCCTGAGAGCTTCTGTCTATACCTTGTGGCTAAGAGCCACGGATGGACCTCTGCTCCATATCAAGGCGCCCCCCCCGCGTGCGGATATCTAAATCTGCACATCGGGGGCAACTGTGGGGCAGGGAGATTTTCCTGCACATTTGGGGCAATCCCCAGAAGTGCAGAAATATCTAAAAACTGTAAAAAAAACCTATAGGGGGATACTTAAATCCCCCCAAAAGTAAAAGAGTGTTCCCTGCACATGCGCAGGGAATGCTCTGAGAAGGCTTCGCCGCTGTAGCCACAGGGGACGGGGGGCGGGAGAAGGCTTGGCGGGCTGGGCTTGCCACCACCACTGCTGGGGAGGGAAGCTTGGCGGGCCAGTCTCCTCACCGCTGCTGCTGGGGTGGGAGGGGGGAAGGAGAAAGCTTGGCAGGCCGGCCTCGCCGTCGCCACTGGGGGGGAGGGAAGGGGGGGAGAAGGCTGGGCTCACCTGCTGCCACGTCTCCTGCTTCTGCAGGCCGGGAACTGTGGGGAATACTTCCCCCCCCCCGCGAGTATCTCAGGTCCCGCCTCTTGTGCTTATCTAATTCCCTCTTGAAGCCGTCCATGCTAGTAGCTGCCACCACCTCCTGTGGCAGGGAATTCCATGTGTGAATAACTCTTTGGGCGAAGGACTTCCTCTTATCCGTTCTAACCCGACCACTCAGCAATTTCATGGAGTGCCCACGAGTTCTTGCACTGTGAGAAAGGGAGAAAAGGACTTCTTTCTCTACCTGCTCTTTCCCATGCATAATCTTATAAACCTCGATCATGTCACCCCATAGCCATCGTTTCTCCAAGCTAAAGAGCCCCAAGTGTTTTAACCTTTGTTCATGGGGAAAGTGTTCCAACCCTTTTATCATTCGAGTTGCCCTTTTCTGCACTTTTTCCGACTGCTGGAACCAACAAATCTGGAAGAGAGTCTCCCGCTTAATGGATTTGTACTTCTCGCACTCTTCACTGTGTCGCAGTTTAAAGGCTCCGTGTATTTGCCACATCTCCGGCTTTGCGCCTGCTAGCTAGTGCGGAAACCCATCGACTGCACCTTTGTACTCTTTTGCTGCAGAAATGGGGAGTTTGGCCACTGCCCCTCTGCTTTACTGCTCTCTGGAAAGCGGGACCAAATTATGCATAGCGTGGGTACAGAGACCAGGCTGCAGGCATTCGAATTGTAAAAGTTTGAATAAACAGATAAGAAGAGGGCGTTTTTTTCTGCACAAACATCAGACTGAGCAAGGATAAAAAGAAACAGTGGGAATAATGCAGTCCTCTAACTCCAGACTCATCCTAAATGCTGTTACATTAGGATAGGCTAGTATCTCTTTTGCTATCAGAAGTTGAAGGCAACAGGAAAAGAGGAAGACCTCATGCAGTTTTCCAGTCTGGTGGAGTGATAAGTAGACACTCCGTGTCATATAGTGCATTTGAAAGGCTTGTTTGTGTGCAGTTTGGGAATTTTGTGTGTGTTGAAGTTGGAGAGGTTTAATTGAAAGTGCTTGGGTGTGGGGGTGTTGCAGAGTTTCCCCTTTTAGGATCATTCCTGCCTCTTTATTTTCTTTACCCTTGCCCCATTTCCTTTAATTTTCTTTAGTATTCCCTTCCATATTGATTTGTCCTTTGGGGACAGAGCTCTCTTTCGTTTGGTGTTTGGTATAATTTACAAGCCCCCTTTCACTAGAATGTTAGTTTTAATATTGCTTTGTCTGGTTGTTGCACTTGTAGCACCCCAATTCAGGTTGAGGTGAAAGGTCTGTATGGTAACTGGTAGTCTTATTACAATTGTATTAGTTGACTAGATTGCTGTTGATTCATCTGAGCTGGTTGCTAGGCAGAGTTTGTACCACTGTAGTTCTGAGCTGGCAGTTTAGCCAAGGAGATCTGGTGTTTCAGTCAGAGCAGTGCTTGTATTATAGTAACTCCATAGACATAATTTGAAGTAATACAGAGTTTGCATTAAGGTTAAGCAGTGTTTGCATTTGCAAGGAGTTTGCATTGTCAAGTAAGCAATAGGCAGGGTTGGCATTGCATGGATTTTGGGCACTGTGACAATGGTACGTTGCAATTTAGGTAATAAGCAGTGAGTGGCATTGGGAGCCGTTGCCGTTCAATTCAATACAGTCATAGAATCACAGAATCATAGAGTTGGAAGGGACCTCCAGGGTCATCTAGTCCAACCCCCTGCACAATGCAGGGAATTCACAAATACCTCCCCCCACACACACACCCAGTGACCGCCATTCCATGCCCAGAAGATGACAAAAAACCTCCGGGATCCCTGGCCAAACTGGCCTGGAGAAAAATTCCTTCCTGACCCCAAAGTAGCGATCAGCATTTCTCTGGGCGTGTAAGAAAGGGCCTCAAGTACTGATGCAACCCGTCCTGCCCTCCCTTCTCATGATCTAAATTCACAGAATCCACATTGCTGTCAGATGGCTATCTGGCCTCTGCTTAATAACCTCCCAAGAAGGAGAGCCCGCCACCT
>NW_015164676.1:1219320-1227534 GCF_001447785.1 Gekko japonicus
GTTCCCTGAGGCACTTAAGGAAGCGATGGTCCGCCCTCTCCTGAAAAAAACAACTTTAGACCCGACCGAATTGGCCAACTATCGGCCGGTGTCTAATTTGCCCTATTTGGGCAAATTGATCGAGAAGGCGGTGGCGGCACAGTTTCAGGGCTTTCTGGATGATGCTTCTGTCCTGGATCCACTCCAGTCCGGCTTTCGCCCTGGTCATGGGACGGAGACGGCGCTGGTTGTCCTTACTGATGACCTCCGGAGACATCTGGATCGAGGTGGTGTGGCGGCACTGGTGTTGTTAGATCTGTCGGCTGCGTTCGATACGGTCGACCACCAGCTGCTGACCACCGCCTTGCCGACGTGGGGATACAGGGGTCCGCCCTTCAATGGCTTGTCTCCTTTCTCCAAGGTCGGGGACAGAGAGTGGTAATAGGGGAACAGCAGTCCCAGAGGCACCCGCTTGAATGTGGTGTGCCTCAGGGGGCAGTGCTTTCCCCGATGCTCTTCAACATCTATATGCGCCCTCTCGCCCAGATTGCCAGGAAGTATGGGCTGGGTTGTCATCAGTATGCAGATGACACCCAGCTCTATCTGATGTTGGGCGGCCGGTCGGGCTCCGACCCAGAAGATCTGCACCAGGGATTACAGGCTGTGGCTGAGTGGCTCAGGCTGAGCCGGCTGAAACTAAACCCAGCGAAGACGGAGGTCCTGGGCCTGAGTTGGAACGGTTTGGCGTTAGGGCTCCCGACCTTTGATAGGGTGCCTCTGGTGCCTGCATCGGAGTTTAGGGGTTTGGGAGTGCTCCTGGATTCCTCCTTAACGATGGAGGCCCAGGTAGCAGCCACTGCCAGGTCTGCATTTTACCATCTGAGGCAGGCTCGGCAGTTGGCTCCCTTCCTCGACCGTGAAGACCTGGCTATAGTGATCCATGCGACGGTCAGGCGCTGCACTGGCTGCCAATAGCATACCGAGTCCGCTTCAAAGTGCTGGTACTCACCTTTAAAGCCCTATATGGCCTGGGTCCGACCTACTTGAGGGACCGCCTTTCCCCGTATATACCCCCAAGAGCACTTCGGTCGGGGACCCAGAACTGGTTGGTGGTTCCGGGTCCCTGAGAGGTAAAGTTTGCTGCAACAAGGGCTAGATCTTTTTCAGTGGCGGCCCCTACCTGGTGGAATGAGCTCCCGGAGGAGATCAGGGCCCTGTGGGACCTTATGCAGTTCCGCAGGGCCTGCAAGATGGAGCTCTTCCACCAGGCTTTCACGTAGGGGCCGCCGCTGCCACCACCACCACCAACGGTGGCAATACCATCGAGGTCGGGAGTGCCCTTGGAAACTTAGCGGTAATAAGAACTACGCGGCAACAAGAACAGCAGACTGGCTCGGACTATCTATTGGATAGTGGTACCCCAATTGGGGTTGCTGGAAGATACCACTATAACAACTTAAGACCATCTTGATAATGGAAGCACTTTATTGTTAATTGTAATGTTTTGGTTATGATTTTATGGTTTTACTGGATTTTATGTATGGGCTTGTGCCCCTTTTAAGCCGCCCTGAGCCCGTTCGCGGGGAGGGCGGGGTAAAAATGCTTAAATAAAATAAATATAAATAAAACTCCGTACCATCCTCTGTATGACAGCCCTTCAAGTACTTAAAGATAGTGATCATACCACCTCTCAGTCGTCTCCTCTCCTGGCTAAACATACCCATTTCCTTCAGCCTTTCCTCATGAGACTTGGTCTCCAGACCCATCCCCATCTGGGCAATCGTTGCTGTCATTGTACCTTCAGATCCTTCAGTGGTGGCAGCAGCCAGTTCATGTGCTTCTAGGGGTCGCCCAGGGTGCTCATGTTAGAAATCGGGCTGCTTGGTGAAGGAGCTAGCCCGTACTGCAATGCCAAGGGACCCTTGGGTGGGGACCCTATCTGAGTGGAAAGACCGCCTTGAAATGTTTAAAATAAAGAAACAAGGGGAGTACCGGCAATGCAGGCACCTCCCGCGGTGGAGTTCCCACCTCCGTAGCAGCAAATGTCCAGAAGAGGGCAACCAGGAGGGTGAGAGGGTTGGAATCCAAGTCTTATGAGGAAAGGCTGAAAGAGTTGGGTCTGTTTAGCCTGGGAAAGGGAAGGCTAAGAGGAGACACGATTGCAGTCTTCCAATATCTGAAGGGCTGTCATGTAGAAGGTGGAGCAGATCTATTCTCTCTTGCTCCGGATTGCAAGACTAGATCAAATGGGTGGAAATTACAAGGAAGTCATTACCGGCTAAATATCAGGAGAGACTTCCTAGCTGTCAGAGTGGTTGAGCAGTGGAACAGACTGCCTCGGGAGGTGGTGGATGCTCCTTCACTGGATGTTTCCAAGTGGAGGCTGGACGACCATCTTCCGGGTATGTTGTAGGGCTATCTTTCGGCTGTGCTCCTGCAGAGTGCAGGGGGTTGGACTAGATGACCTGCAAGGTCCCTTCCAACTCTAACATTCCATGATTCTATGAAATGAAAAGGCCCCTGGCCCTGCTCTCCTAATCTCTGCACTGATGTCTGGCTCAGGTGCTGCACAGAGGGCACCCCCACATTTTGTAGCAGGGAGGATATTTTCGGGGAATGACTGAGTGGTGGGGTGAGGTGGGGTGGGACCTGTCCCTTCCTGGAGTCAGTTCTCTTGGCCTCCTCTTTCACTTCAACATCAGAGGTGGCTAGAAATGCAGCCTCAGGTGTCTCCTCCTCCTCCTCCTCCTCCTCTTCTTCTTCTCTTCTTCCTCTTGCCGAGCCTTGTGCCTGCTGCCTCACAGCTGGCTCTTCCCGGCAGGCTTGCTAACTGGGCAGTAAGCTAGACCAAGAGTATTGGGTGTTGTAAATAAGAAGCGGGAGACTGACCAGTTATGAAGGTGCACAGAGAGTCTATATAGTTATAAAGGTGAATATATACAGAGATATTTACAGGCTATCGTACAGCATGTCATGCCTTAGTCTATGAGAATGAAGTCCCCCTCCAGCTTCCTAAGCTGATAGCTATTATGCTAAACGCCAGCCAATCTCTAACAGGGTGATGTAATCACTATAACAAGCCCTGAAAGAGTAACACCTGCTAGAAAACACCTGGCTGTAATTACATGATTACTAGCATGACAGCTAGGTCTGACAAACAGATCAAACTGATCTATAGTAACTGCTTGCTACCTCTATCACTCTGACATATATCTCAATAAAGAGTAGGTCCCCTCAAAGCATTTCTCAGATGGAGAGCATGCAGTCCCCATTGACTGGACGGACTCTCAGTCAAGGAAGCCACCAAGGCCCTCAGTCTGCAAGACCTGAGCCAGGCTGCCATGAATTCAGAGGGTCACCCTAAGCCGGAAGCAACTTGACAGCATATAACATACACCTACACGGTATCTCTTAAAATTGCAGCATTTGAAATTCTTCCATTACCAGGGTTTTCATCGTTCGGGACTTCTCCCTATTGTCCCTCAACATGTGATCCAGAGTCCCCAGGTGAAGCCAACGTCCTTCATGGGTTGAGCACAGAAGAACCTAAGAGATGTGCAAACTTAAGAGCCCTTCTCCCCGTTGTCCTGAGATTTTATCTTCTCCCCTTAGGAGTCCGTCCCCCTCTGGGGTCTGTCCTGATCTGCCTTACCCACAGGAAAGACGGAGGAAGAGGCTGCGGCTCAGTTGTGTGGACCATCTGCTTGGCACGCAGAAGGTCCCGCGTTCAATCCCCGGCAACTTCAGCTAAAATAATCAGGTGTTAAGTGATGTGAAAGACCCCAAGCTGAGACCGTGGAGAGCCACTGCGGATCTGAGTAGACCGTACTGACCTTGGTGGACCGATGGTCTAATTCAGTACAACAGAGTGTCATGTGTTCGAGATCCAGTCCAGCCTTTTTCTAGTCTCTGTCCCTTCAGGTGTGGCAAGTGTAGCAAAGATGTCATATATGTATTTATTTGGAATACTTCTTTGCCGCCTCTGCAGGGCCTGCTCGAGTTGGCAGACTGTTGAAAACCGCAGTATTAAAACACAAGCCGTTAGACATAAGAAGCACCCGTAAAACAGAAGCAGACCATTACAAAGCTGATAAAATAAAATAAAGCCCATGATTAACAGTCTGAATAAAAATATGTATTTTATTTTACTTACTTATTATTACACTTATGAATCGGCCAATCTCTGCTACTGCAGGGCTCTGAGCGATATACAAGATATAATAAAAGCATCAAAACCATAAAATAGATACATAAATAATACCCATAAAGTAATCTAAAAAGATCAGGTTGTGAGGATTACAGTTTCTTCCCAGTTCTGGATTGCAACCACTGATGTTCCCTCTAAGCGGTGGAGTCTTGTGAGCAAAAATTCTACTTTGTGAGCTACTGGTATTAAACTTGTGAGTGAGCGATTGGGCTCCTGCATAAATGAGTTTGCTCTGGAGTTGTCCTTCCTGAGCTAAGACAAAAATGTGTGAGCTGCAGGCTAAAAAACTGTCAGCTAGCTCACACTAACTCAGCTTAGAGGGAACACTGGCGACCGCCTCGTGGGAAGGGGAAGGGGGAGTAACACAGCCCGATGGAGACGAGACTAGGAGGGGCGAGAGGAGGCTGCCTACCTGGGGCCTGCACGAAAGTAAAGCAGCTGCCAGTCAGTGTTAGATGGTAAGCCTTTTGTCTGACTCCGGCCAGAGCCATTTGCGTGATGAAATCCTGAAGTGCTCAGTGCCCAGGGTCTGAGAACATCCCTCTGTGCCTTTCCCCTTTTGCCAGCTATGAACTCACAGCTAGTCTCCCATTCATAAACAGAGTTAGTCCCAGTTACTGGAATAGAAGGGTGATCTCTGGGGTGGGTGGCATTTCTGTAGTCGTGCTTTTGAGCCAGAAAATCAGACAATGGGCTGTTAAACCCAAGCAGAGGGAGAGAGGTGACTGAACACAGAGGGGACTAGACCATCAGGGAGCAGGAAATGCTGAGCTCACCTCTGAACTGGAAGGAGAGAATTGGTGAGAGCCAGTGTGGTACAGTGGTTAAGAGTGACAGACACTAATCTGGAGAGCCTGGTTTGATTCCCCATTCCACCTCCACTCGAGGTCTGCCAGGTGACCTTGGGCCAACCACAGTTTTCTCAGAGCTCTCTCAGCACCACCAACCTCACAAGGTACCTGTTGTGTGGGGGGGAAGGGAAGACTATTGTTAGCTGCTTTAAGGTAAGGAAAAGCAGGGTATAAAAACCTACTCTGCTTCTTTTTGTCTCCCTGGGGGTGGTGGCAGCAATACCAACCAATGTATTTCAGAGGGAGTGTTGACTCAGATCTGTGACTCAGGAAGCCCATGGTTCAAATCCCACCCCAATACATGAACTCAGCAGGCAGGTAAAGGACAGATGTTCCTGCAGAGCCCGCAGTTTACGTCTGCACATGTGCGCTATGATGTCGCAACTGGCTTCTGGTGCCCACAGCAAGGGGCTTTCAAGGCAAGTGAGAAGCAGGTGTGGTTTGCCATGGCCTTCCCTGGAAGGTCTCCCATCCAAATACTGGCCTTGCTTACCTTCTGAGATCCGGTGAGATGGGGCTATTCCATGCTGCCTTCTCTCAGGGTCCTTAGTCAGGTCATGCAACACAGGGGTTCATGAGAAGATAACTGTTTATTGGTAAATCCAGAACTAGAGACACATGTACAGCTTGTGTCAGGAATGGCTGCCAATACGAGGGCCTCTGACTTATACTAGAATCAAACATCCCCCTTGTAAGCATGAGCCAATGGATACATCTCTCGCGCGCGGGCAGAGCAAGCAGACAAAGCTAAAAGCCGTTAACTTTCCCAGCCGGGTAAAACCGCAGCTGGAGCATCTACAAGGTCAAGCATAAGATAGCAAACAGTTGGTGAGCCAGGGAGAGCTGAGACAGAAAACGGGAGGGCACCCCTCCACATTCCAGACCTATGACAGGGCTACCTGACATCCTGCACCTCCCCCCTCCATCTTCAGTATGAGGGGAAATGCATGCTGGCTTATTTTTAACAATTACTAAGATTATGGTCCTTTCCGCATTGGCCGACCACTCCGGATTTTCTCAGCATTCAAGTCGAGGCAATTTAAGTCCACGGCAAAACAGCATCCAAATAACTCGGGGCAACAGCAGGCTGGAACCAGGCTGACCACCAAAGGGAGGTCATGTAATGCAGAATGGGGGGGGGGACCCAGAATAAAAAGGTTGGACTCGATTTTAGTGCAGAATTCCTTGGAGGACACCGCGGTGAGCATGGGTTAAAAGGAGAGCGCAGAAAGGGCCTGTGTCTGAACAAATCTTTCTCCCTTTTCCTTACACCAGGGGTTTCAAACTCATTTGTTATGAGGGCCGGATCTGACACAAATGAGACCTTGTTGGGCTGGGCCAGGCGTGTCATAAAATGTAATGCCAGGTTAGCGGAGATATAAACTTTATAAAGGACACAAACACAAAGGTGGTTGTTTTTTTTTTACTTAAAACAAAAACATGCTTAAAACATCAACTCTGTAAGCTGCAAACCTACTTTCGATTTATCGGCGTTCGCCACAGAAATCTCATCCTCAAGTGTTCTGAGTCTAGGACCCAGGTTGAAACATGAAATGGCTGAGTGATTAAGAGAGTCTGGCGAAGCAAGCGATGATGCAGCAGCAGAACTGGAAGCAGGAGATGGCCAGTTCCGCTGCGGGCCTGATGGAAGCCCTCCGGGGGCCTGATCCGGCCCCCGGGCCACATGTTTGACACCCCTGCTTTGTACAGTAGCCAAGATGCCACATGGTGATGAAGCATTATCGTTGTTGCTGCATGCAGGGGCCATCTTGAGTTGTTCAGGCACCCAGATTCAGGTGCTCCCGTGATCTCTGGTCTCTCTCAGACCTGGAAGTTCTCTGTCTTGTGTCCCCCCACCAATCGTTGGATGTTGTGCCGTCCGTGCGCAGTGGGCATTGTTTTCAGCTGGGTGTCCCCGTCTGGGCAAGGCAGTTTGGTCGCTCAGCGGCGGTTATAGTGCAAAATCCAGTGGTGGATCCGGTGTGGATGAAGCCTTGTGTCCGTGTGTGACAGAGAAAGAGGGACAGGGCTCCAAAGGGCCTGAGACACTGTTCCCAAGCGCAGCACTGATTTTCCCCAAAGGAGGGGATTGGGTCCCTCCTCTCAACTTCCAGGACTCATCGGGGTGCCCAGTTTGGTGTAGTGGTTAAGTGCGTGGACTCTAATCTGGGAGAGCCGGGTTTGATTCCCCACTCCTCCACTTGCACCTGGCTGGATGACCTTGGGCAAGCCGTAGCTCTGATAAGAGCTGTTCTTGAAAAAGAGCAGTTCCTGTCAAGAGCTCTCTCTCAGCCCCACCTACCCCACAGGGGGTGTCTGTTGTGGGGAGGGGAAGGGAGAGGAGTTTGTAAGCCGCTCTAAGACACCTTTGGGTAGTGAAGGGCGGGGTATAAATCCAATCTCTTCTTCTCCTTGGGTTGCCAAGTGCAAATTGAGAAATTCCTGGAGATTTGGGGGAGGGTGGAGGGTGGGGTGTCCCTAGGTTCCACCCTGGGAAGCAGCCATCTCCTCCAAGAGAGCTCATCTCTGTCATCTGGAGATCACGTGTAATTCCGGGAGACCTCCAGGTTCCACCTGGAGGATGGGAACCCATAGGCCGGCCTGCCCTTGCCGTTTCAACCCCGGTGGACAAAGCTGGCCTCTCTTTGCACCGCCTGCCCCACAGAGACGTACATGCCGGTGTGTCTGTTCTTCGTTTGCAGAACCCCAGCTGAAAGGGATCGTGACCCGGCTATTCAGCCAGCAAGACTTCTTCCTGCAGATGCACCCGGATGGGACGATTGATGGGACAAAGGACGAAAACAGCGACTACAGTGAGTCTCCCTCTCATTCTCTCTCTCTCTCTCTCTCTCTCTCTCTCTCTCTCTCTCTCTCTCTCTCTCTCTCTCTCTCTCTCCCTCCCTCTCTCTCCTAACCCTCTTTGCAGGGGAGGTGTTAAATTGCAGCCCGGGCAGTGCCTGGTCCCTCTGCTGCTGCCGCCACCGCCAAGCACCCTTGCCTGCGCTTCCCTTTTAAATCACTTCCCTGTCATTTCCCCTCTCTCTCTGCTGCCGCTGCAGCTGCCGCTATCTGGGGGTGGTGAGGTGAATAAAACTCTCACTTCCCAAGGAGGGGCTCTGAGCTCCTGCCAAGAGAAAGAGTGGAGGTGAGATGGCCCCGGGTGGAATCTTGTTTGGG
>NW_015164676.1:1228211-1238372 GCF_001447785.1 Gekko japonicus
CAACCTTGATGGACCGGGGGGGGGGGTCTAATTCAGAATTAGGCAACTTTGTGCATGCTGTGGAACTGGATTCTTTGTACTGTTTTGCCAAGCCATTGGATCAGACCGCAGTCCCTCCAGTGCAGCGTCCTGCTTTTGAAGGTTGACACCTGGATGGGCAGGGGTGTGTGTGTGTGCGCTTGCAGAGCTGGGTCCCAAGCCACTTCATGCTGGGCATCTCTGGCAGCTGGCCCTCCAGGCTGCTTTGCTGGTGCCCAGTTCCTCGAGAGCATCCTTGGCTGTGCTGGGCTTTGGCCCCTGGTGCTCAGCGTTGAGCGAGCCTGCGGGTGAATCATGCATTCCTTCCGCTGGTTTGCAATTTCCCGGAGCGGTTGGAGGCGGGGAGGGGAGGCACCCAGAGGCGCGTGGCTAATCTCTAAAGTGGCATCTGCATCCATTTAAAGCTCTGCCCTCCCCAGCACCCCCAGCCCGCACACAGCAGGCACGGCTCCTTCTTGTGAGAAAGGCAGCTGCAATGGCTGGCTCCGTTCCCAATCGAACAGCCAGATGGTTTCTCTCCAGCCCCACTGCAGGTTAGGGGGATGGTAGTGGCCACGGAAGGGCTGCGGCTCAGGAGTAGAGCATCCGCTTGGCATGGAGAAGGTCCCAGGTTCAATCCCCGGCATCTCCAGTTAAAGGACCAGGCGGCAGATGACGTGAAGGACCTCTTCCTGAGACCCTGGGGAACTGCTGCCAGTCCGAGTGGAAAATACCGACTTTGCTGGAGTAAGGGTCTGATCCAGCATAAGGCAGCTTTGTGTGTTGATGTGGTCCCCATCCATAAAAAGCCATCCTTGCTTGTGTTCAGCAGATGTCTCCTCATAGACCTCAGTACTCAGTTAGACGGGATCTTCAGCTGTTAACCTTGAGTAAGGGCTTTCTGTTTCCAGGAAAGTCCGATCAGTAAATGGCCTGGGACCCTCAGACCTTCAAAATTGTCTCTCCCGGCATGATCCTCCCTGTCTTCTCCAGTTTGGCGTAGTGGTTAAGTGTGTGGACTCTAATCTGGGAGAACCGGTTTTGATTCCCACTCCTCCACTTGCACCTGCTGGATGACCTTGGGTAAGCCATAGTTCTGTCAGAGGTTGTCATGGTTCAGATGGGGTGTCACCTGATGCTGCCACCACTCTGGTTCCAGGCTCCTCTGAGAAGGCCCAGAGCACCCTCCCAGACCTTTAGACCTCTCTTTTAGCTGAAATGAGTGTGAGGACCAGGCAGAGTGAACAATGAAAACGGTTTATTTTAATATAAGAAAACAATAAATGTGTACCCTCGGGTACTTTAAAAAAAGAAAAAAAGAAAACGGTTTATTTTATAGGAGGTCAAACAAACAAGGTGCAGGAATAATAACAGTAAGTGGGTGAAAAGAAATCAAATGCCCTAATGCGTCTAAATATATACTGTCCCTAGCTCACTATCCTGAGTGGCCTTAGACAGGATGAAGGTTTCTTCCCCACAGCAGCCTTCCTTCTGGCCCTGTTCTCTGGGAAGAAGAACAGCTTCTCCTCTTGCACCAGTTCTTTTATTCCCCAGCCCTCTTCTTCCCTATTGGCCAAAATAGGCACCAAAACTTCCCAAGGCCTTCTGGGATTTGTAGGCCCAGGCTCCCCTACTGCTAGCCAGGCTCTCTGGGCCTACTAGGCCTTGCTTGCACAGCCCAGATCATGACAGAGGCATTCATGAAAAAGAGCCGTTTCTGTCAGAGCTCTCTCAGTCCCACCTACCTCACAGGGTGTCTGTTGTGGGGAGGGGGAGGGAAAGGAGATGGTAAGCTGCTCTGAGACTCTTCTTCTCCAATGTTCATCTCATCATTTATTGAAGGCCCCTGGTCCACGAACTGTCAGCCTTGTGTCAACAAGGGGTGAGGGCCTTCTCAGCAATGCCTCCCCTGTCCTGTGGAACCAGCTGCCCAAAGAGGTGTGTGCCTTGCAGGACCTCCCTCAGTTCTGCAGGGTATCTGAGGCTGCTCTTTTTCGGGCAGCTTTTGGGTGACTGTGACCCACCAGGCAGCTGGTGTGCTTCAGCTGTGGCTTCACTATCGATGCATCCCACCCTGCTTGATAGTCAAAAGAAGAAGAGGAGAAGAGATTGGATTTATACCCCGCCCTTCACTACCCAGAGGAGTCTCAGAGCGGATGACAATCTCCTTTCCCTTCCCCTCCCCACAACAGACACCCCCTGTGAGGTAGGTGGGGCTGAGAGAGCTCTGAGAGAACTGCTCTTTCAAGAACAGCTCTGACAGAATTATGGCTTGCCCAAGGTCATCCAGCAGCTGAAAGTGGAGGAGTGGGGAATCAGACCCGGTTTTCCCAGATGCACTTAAACAGTACACCCCTCTCCGGTAATACTAGAACTTGAAGTTGATGAGCAGTCGGTTCAGGACAGACCAAAAGATGCATTTCCTTTATGCAATGAGCAATTCGGTTGTGGAATTCCCTGCCAGGGGTCATAGAGATGGCCATGAGGATAGATGTTGGTGAAATCGCCTCCTGGTTCTGAGACTGGGGGTCCATTTCCCCAGCATAGATTCATAGGAGAGAGATTCATCAGCGGTTACTAGACATGGTGAGTTTGGGGAACCTCCATATTCAGAGGCACTAAACCTTGGAATCCCCGTGCCAGGAGGAGGCAGCATCAGGGGAAGGCCTTGGCCCCTCCGTACCCTGTTCGTTTGCTCTCCAGGGCGACTGTTTGGCCACTGTGTGAAACAGGTTGCTGGACTAGGTCGGAGGAGATTGGTCTGACCCAGCGGGGCTCTTTTTATGTTCAGGAGAGAAAATGTCCTCTTTGTGGTCTGGCTCAACGCCACTTTCATTTTTACTGCTGACAGGAGCCCTGTGAGAGGGGGCATCATCGGCCACCCAGGAGACCTTTCAGGGTCCCTCAACCCCCCTCCCCGTTTCCATTCAGAGATTAATGGAAGGGAGAAATGCCCGTCCTTGTCTGAGAAATTCCAGTGTTTTTTTTTGGGGGGGACACTCCGTCTTTCTGGAATGCAGAACTGCCGATTGACACAGGTCGGGCAACCCGCTTTGCCAAGAAGGAGCGGGAGCTGGTTCCTTGGATGCAATGCAGACTTCCAAATGAAAATGCCATTATTTCAAGAGGGGTACCGCTGGTCCTTAAGTGGTTTTGAAATTAATTAGATCCTGGGCGCGCACTGGAACGCTTCTCCTCTTCAGAGGCTTATGGGATCCGTCCTGAAAATAAGCTCAGGGGCTGATGACTGTCGCTCTTGAAGTGACTGGGGGGGGGGGAAGAGATTGGACCGAACCCGCAAATGCACGATCAGCCGTAACTCTCCCATAATTGGTGTTCTGCTGTGAGAAGCCATTCGCTGTCTGGCCTTGAGGCTGTCGCGTCCCTTGAAAGGGGAAACCGGGACTAGCCGCCTGCCCGGGGGGTGTTCCTTGGCTTCTTGCATCTCCTGGAGTTGGCATCCCGGCTCTTCTGGCTCTCTTCTCTTCGCCACCGGCGATCTCCGGGTGCAGAATGTGCCAGAGTAGATCTGCTCAGTTCCTAGCAGTTCTCTGGTCTGTTGCAGAGCTCTGGTTCTTCCTGGCTTGCTGAGTCTAGACTCTGGAAATGTCTCCATTTGCTCAGCAGGCGTTGATACCATCTCACAGGAGACAGCGTGTGATTTACCCCCAGAGCTCCGGAAACGGAGTCTGTCGCTAGCGGCAGACAGCAAGGTCAAGTGAGCGATCCCTGATGGAGCAGCCACCCTGTCAGCCCTTCGAGGAGTCATTTTCTGGGAACCCGCACCTCATTCCTGGCTTGCTCCGGTGTAGGGAAGAGAGAGCTTTCCATTTGCTCCATGTCGGCTGCTGGCAAGCGGTGACAAGCTCCTGTCACTGCTCCAGACGCACTCCCCACTTGCAGCTAGTGTGCCCTTTAAGCTGAGTTAGTGTGAGCTAGCTCACAGCTTTTTTAGCCTCCGGCTCACACGTTCTTGTCTTAGCTCAGAGGAAGGCTGGGGCTCCAGAGCAAACTGATTTATGCAGGAGCCCAATCGCTCGCTCACAACTTTAATGCCAGCGGCTCACAAAGTAGAAGTTTTGCTCACAGGACTCCGCAGCTTAGAGGGAGCATTGCTTGCAACCACAGGGCCTTTTTTCAGGCTTTCAAAAAAAATGCAGTCCCTAGCTTGCTCCTGTGCAATAACATTATCTAAAGGAATTCAGAAGGACTAGTAGACCGTGGCGAGAGACTGGTACAATGTTATACAATGTTATTGCTCTGCGGTGACGTGGCAATTGCCAGTTTCTTTGAAAAGCTGGGGGGGGAATGCTTTGCGGGGGCCGAGGCAGGGAAATGGTACCGGTGAAGAGAGGCCGTTAAAGAATACACCTCTTCCCTTTCCCCACACTATGCAAATGCTCTTGGGCAGTGTGCCCTTTCTGAGAAGATGGTCTCCAACCAGGTGTGGGAAGGGTTGCATCAGTGCAGGTAAAAACCTCGGAAGTGGATGGTTGGGAGACGAGGCCTTGTGGCGGCTGCAAACTCCCCCCCTCCCCACTCTCGCATTTGGATGTGCCAAACCAGAGGAAAACCTCCTTGTGATGGCAGGACTGAGCGGCTGGCGCTGTCGGCTCTTGGTGTGCCCTGGGAGCCGTGCAGGAAACAGGCCTCGTTAGCTGTCAAATGAACGAAGGCCGTTCGAGTCCCGCGTTGCTGACTGGAGGCAGCGAAGTTCTATTTTGGTAGCCCCCCGAAGAATTAGCTGAACCTCAGCTTGAAGGCGGTAGCAGCCAGGCAGGCCACATCGGACGCTTCCTGCCTGGCAAACCTTTCAGGGTCTAGTTCGAAAACTGGGAGACGAAGGAGATCTGTACGGGAGCAACTAATCAGCACCGAAACGTGAACACACACGAAGCTTCCTGGTACTGAATCAGGCCCTTGGTCCATTAAGGTTAGTATCGTCTACTCAGACTGGCAGCAGCTCTCCAGGGTCTCATCCAGGGGTCTTTCCCATCACCTCCTGCCTGGTCCTTTTTAACTGGAGATGCCGGGGATTGAACCTTGGGCCTTCCGCGTGCCAAGCAGATGCTCTTCCACTGAGCCACAGCCCCTCTTTACAGCTTTCCAGGGTCTCAGGTGGAGGTCTTTCCCATCAACACCTGCCTGGTCCTTTTGACTGGAGATGCCGGGGATTGAACTTGGGACCTTCTGCATGCCAGGCAGAGGCTTTTCCACTGAGCCACAGCCCCTCTTTACAGCTCTCCAGGGTCCAATGTTCCCTCTAAGCTGTGGAGTCTTCTGAGCAAAAATTCTACTTTGTGAGCCACTGGCATTAAAGTTGTGAGCGAGCAATTTGGCTGCTGCATAAATCAGTCTGCTCTGGAGCCATCCTTCCTGAGCGGAGACAAAAATGTGTGAGCCAAAGGCTAAAAAACTGTGAGCTAGCTCACACTAACTCAGCTTAGAGGGAACACTGCCAGGGTCTCAGGCTTTCCCATCACCTACCACCTGGCCCATTTTTGACTAGAGATGCCGGGGATTGAACCTGAGACCTCCTGGATGCCAAGCAGAGGCTTTTCCACTGAGCCACAGCCCCTCTTTACAGCTCTCCAGGGTCTCAGGCGGAGGTCTTTCCCATCACCTCCTACCTGGTCCTTTTCAACTGGAGATGCCGGGGATTGAACCTTGGACTTTCCGTGTACCAAGCAGAAGCTCTTCCACTGAGCCACAGCTCATTATTTTTCCAGGCTATCTTCTAGTAAGATTATAACTCCATTTTATAACGCCGATTATGTCAGTGTTGCTAGCCATGCACGTAGAGCCACAGCGTCCCTCCAGACAAAACATCCAGCACCTAATACATGCGTGCTAGGTTTGAGCCACTAACTTTCCACAGCCATAATGAGTGTGCACGTAGCAACTGGGAGGGGAGGAGGCAGGGAGTCAAGATGCCCACCAGTGTTCCCTCTGAGCTGAGTGCATGTGAGCTAGCTCACAGTTTTTAGCCACCGGCTCACATTTTTGTCTTCACTCAGGAAGGACGGCGCCAGAGCAAACTAATTTATGCAGCAGCCCAATCGCTCGCTCACAACTTTAATGCTGGTAGCTCACACAGTAGAATTGTTGCTCACAACTCCACAGCTTAGAGGGAGCATTGGTGCCCACTGACTGCCAACTCCGGTACACCCCCCCAAAAAAAACACCCCCCATAATGGAACACACATGAAGCTGCCTTCTGCTGAATCAGACCCTGGGGCCATCAAGGTCAGTATTGTCTACTCAGACTGGCAGCCGCTCTCCAGGGTCTCAGGTGGGAGGTCTTTCCCATCACCTATTGCCCAGTTGTTTTTAAGTGGCATGCCAGGGATTGAACCTGGGACCTTCTGCATGCCAAGAAGAGCCTGCCTCCCCCCCCCCCATGAAGCCTCTGGGATTTTTTCCCATCACTGGAGAAGTTCTGCTTGTTGATCTTGAAGAGCTGTGCCCTTCCGTCTTTTCCGCATCCGCCGCAGCTTTTCTTCAGAAGACAAATGAACGGCAGAGGTTGACTGATGGCAGCCATTTACCTTCATTATCTCTAGTGATGGGATCCATTTTCCTCCCAGTCATAAAGTGCATATAAATAGACCTGTTAATTGCCAGGTTTTGGCACACGGATGTGGTCTGTACTGACTGAGGAAGAAGAAGAGGAAGAGGAGGAGGAGATTGGATTTATACTCTGCCCTTCACAGAGTCACAGAACAGCTTCCCTTCTCCTCCCCAACAGACACCCTGTGTGGTAGGTGGGCCTGAGAGAGTTTTTTCGAGGACTGCTCTTGAAAGAACAGCTCTGAGAGAACTTGGGACTGACTCAAGGTCACACCAGCAGCTGCATGTGAAGGAGTGGAGAATCAAACCCGGTTCTCCTAGATTAGAGTCCGCACCCTTAACCACTACACTAAGCTGGCTGTTGCAGGGGTCCATATCAGGCTCTCCTTCCTGCCCCACCCCCAATCATGCACCTTTGAAATGTGAGTAATCCCCCCTGTTCAGAATTTCCCAGGGGTCCAAATCACGTTTCCTGGGTGGAGCCGACCAAAAGCCACACCCATTTCCTCGTCAGCGGGGAGCACACGCTCACCTCTCTGGAGAGCAGCCGCCTGCCCAACAGCCCTTGGCAACCCCATATAAGTAGAATGTAGAAATAACAGAGAGATCACGGGAAGGATACGAAACAATGATGAAAACAACTGTGATGTAGTATTATGAAAATATATTTAGACTGCAGTTTTGCAGTAGTGTTTCTTCAACAAGTACTAAAGATGCACGCATACACACGTGTAATAAAGATGCACGCATATACACAAGTAATAAAGGTGCACGCATACATGCAAGTAATAAAGGTGCATGCATACACACAAGTAATAAAGATGCGCGCATAGACACAAGTAATAAAGATGCGCGCATAGACACAAGTAATAAAGATGCACGCATAGACACAAGTAATAAATGTGCATGCATACACGCAAGTAATAAAGGTGCATGCATACACACAAGTAATAAAGATGCACGAATGCACACAAGTAATAAAGATGCACGCATAGACACGAGTAATAAAGATGCACGAATACACACGAGTAATAAAGATACACGCATACACACGAGTAATAAAGATGCACGCATACACACGAGTAATAAAGATACACGCATACACACGAGTAATAAAGATACACGCATACACACGAGTAATAAAGATACACGCATACACACGAGTAATAAAGATACACGCATACACACGAGTAATAAAGATGCATGCATACATATGTGTAATAAAAATGCATGCATACATGCGTGTAATAAAGATGCACGCATACACACAAGTAATAAAGATGCACACATACACACAAGTAGTAAAGACACTACATCAGAATTGTTTTCATCAGTGTTTCGAACCCCATATAAGTGGCATGTGGTACATGGTGTGGTCAGCTTCGAAACCCTCGCGGACACACACTCGAAGCTGCCTTGTACTGAATCAAACCGTTGGTCCATCGAAGACTGTATTGTCTGCTCAGACTGACGGTGCCACACCATGCTGGGCAGGGCAGGGGAAAGCTTTGCTTGTGGAATGGGCGTGGCGCCTGGCTTGACCTCCGGGCAGATCAGCTCAGACTCTCGTCTCCCAGCTTGGCCTCCTCCTCACCTGTGAAGAAGGGCACGACGGGGCCAAGGAGGAGCCCTTTGCTGGCTGGGGCTGTGGAGAGGAGGGGGGCAGGTGGGCAGTGAGCCGAGAGAGAGGGGACCGGGGCTTGGTCCCTTGCCAGAAGTGTCCCCCAGTGGCCAGTCTTGGAGGGGGGGGAGGACATTAGACTCGCTGCTGGGTGGGAGGTGGATCATGGCCTAAACACTGAGCCCTTTTCTCTTATGACTGCGGGAGGGAAAACAGGCCCTGATGTGGATAGCCCAGCCTGGCCCGGTCTGGTCACGTCTTGGAAGCTAACCGGGGGGGGTGGGGGTTGGCCCTGGTTAATCCCTGGATGGGACGCAGTGTTCCCTCTAAGCTGAGTCAGTGTGAGCCACCTCACAGTTTTTCAGCCTCCGGCTCACACATTTTTGTCTCAGCTCAGGAAGGAGGGCTCCAGAGCAAACTAAACTGCTCGCTCACAACTTGAATGCCAGTAGCTCACAAAGTAGACTCTTTGCTCACAAGACTCCACAGCTCCGAGGGAGCCTTGGGTGGGAGACCACTCAGGAATACAGACTTCACTACGCAGAGGCAGGCAAGGGCAAACCGCCTCTGTTTGTCTCTTGCCTTGACCTGGATGGCCCAGGGTAGCCCGATCCCATCAGAGCTCAGCAGCTAAATCGGGTCGGCCCTGATGAATACTTGGATGGGAGACCACCAGGGAGTTCCAGGGTTGCTACACAGTGGCAGGCGATGGCAAGCCACCTCTGAACGTCTCGCTTCTTGACCTAAGCAGGATCAGCCTGCCTAGTTCTTGGATGGGAGTCTCGTGAGCAAACATTCTACTTTGTGAGCTCCTGGCATTAAAGTTGTGAGCGAGCGATTTGGCTACTGCATCAATTAGCTTGCTCTTCTGGAGCCCTCCTTCCTGAACGAAGACAAAAATCCGTGAGCCGGAGGCTAAAAATCTATGAGCTAGCTCACACTCACTCATTTTAGCTCACACTCACTCACTCCTGGATAGGAGACCAGGGTGGCTATGCAGGGGCAGGCAATTTTTTCATTTATTCATTTACTAGCAGTAAAGCCCGTTGTGAAAGCAATACAACGGGATCTAGAAAGAGGCTCTGGGGCAGTGCTCTGGCTTTGGGCAAACAGTGTCAATTTGCTGTGGTGACCTTAGCAGGGTATAATGACAGAGTCCACTGTTTTCTCCAGAGGAACTGATCTCTGCTACCTGAAGAGCAGTTGTAATTGTGAGTAATCTGTAGCCCTCACCTGGAGATTGGCAACAATTGTTACCCAGGACAAAATGGCTGGTTTGGAGGGTGGAGTCTATGGCATTCTACCTGTCTGAGGTCCCACCCCTCTGCAAACCCCACCCTCTCCAGGCTCCACCCCTCAAATCCCCAGGAATTTGTCAGGATGTAGTTGGCAACCCCATCTCCTTCCCAGCTAGCCATCAACCTACCATTATCTGCCCCTTTGACTTCAGCTGACTTCTGCCCTCCCTTCTGCAGAGCAGTTGTAATACTGAGTGCTCTCCAGCCCTCACCTGGAGATTGGCAACAATGGTTCCCTATGTGGGACTGACTGGTTTGGAGGGTGGAGTCTATGGCAGTGTACCTGTCTGAGGTCCCACCCCTCCTCAAACCTCACCCTCTTCAGGCTCCATCCCTCAAGTCTCCAGGAATTTCCCATCTGGAGTTGGCAACCCTATCAGGATTGGCCCCAATGTGTTTTCTCCCAAAGGCCAAAGTAGGTGACAGGACCAAGCTTAGTTGCCTACCAACAGGCACTGAGGGGAATGTAGGGTTGCCAGCTCTAAGGAGGGAAATACCTGGAGGTTTTGGGGGTGGATTCTGTAGAGGGCCGGGCAACGGAGGCATCGGCCTTCCGTCCCCCACCTCGCCCCCCCAATCTCGGCCCGGGCGACCGTGGCTCCCGCCATCGGCTGGCCAACTCCAGACCCCCCCGCAGCCACTCCAGCCAGGCGA
>NW_015164676.1:1238861-1254130 GCF_001447785.1 Gekko japonicus
GCCGCAGGGCCCGTTTTCCCTCCCACCCCCACCCACTCCAGGGCCGACATCCGGCCGCAGGAGCCGTTTCCCCCTACCCAACCCCACTCACTCCAGGGCCGGCGACTGGAGGTGCAAGCCTCCGGCTGCCGGGTCCGTTTCCACCCCCCCACTCCAGGACCGGTCGCCTGCTCCCTTCCCCTCCCCCACCACCCACTCCCAACAGGCACTGAGGGGAATGTAGGGTTGCCAGCTCTACGGAGGGAAATACCTGGAGGTTTGGGGGGTGGATTCTGTAGAGGGCAGCATTGGGCGGGGGGCGGCGGAAGGACTCAGCAGGTATAATGTCATAGGGTCTACCCTCCTAAAGCAGTCATTTTCTCTAGGGGAACTGATCTCTGTCATCTGGAGATCAATTGTAGCAGTGGGAGATCTCCAGGTCCCACCTGGAGATTGGCAACCCTAGGGGGAAGTCAGCTGCACAGCAGGGGGTTGAAGAGAATGGTTTGATGGCTGCTGGGCCAAGATTGGCAACAATAGTTCCCCAGGAGCCCCATCGTAAATGCACCAAACAATTCCTCAAGATTTTCCAAAACACTTCTCTGTTTTGGGCTCCTGGGGAACTTTGAAGTAGCACCAAAGCTTTAAGATCTCTCCAGCTGTCACCTGGAGACTGGCAACAGCTTGTCTGGAGTGTGGGCAGCATGGCATTGTATCTGTCTGAGGTCCCCCTCTTCCTCCTCCTCAAATCCCACCCTCAGCAGGCTTCATCCCTAAAATATCCTGGAAGTTTCCAACCTGGAGTTGGCAACCCTATGTCCTGGAGTTCGAACCTGGAGTTGGCAACCATCAGCCAACGTTTATCTGCCTGTCTGTCTTTACAACCCCCCCCCACACACACACACACAGCCTCTGCCTAGGGAGCAGCTGACATCATTCTCCTCTCCCAACTGAAAATTCCAACTGCCTTGCGGGGGGGGGGTGAGTTTCAGGTGTGGAATAGAGTGTAGTCCAATCAGCTTCCATATGTAAATGACCTTGGAATGCTGGCCGGGACTGCACAAAGCAGCCAATGAACCCAGCCAGTGTCTTCCGAGTGGCAGTTTTTTCGGCCTAACACTAAAGAAGTGCATTTTAGAACTTTGGCACCCAAAACTCTTTTATTATAAGGGAGAGATTCTTTGGATTTGTATCCCGCCCTCCCCGAAGGCTCAGGGCGGCTAACAAGGGCAAATGCCAGATTATAACAATAAGAACAATATAAATACAGTAATACAAAATACTACAGTTAATTAAAATTAGTAAAAATAAGATATCGGTGCTCCAATACTCACTCTGTTTTTCTCAAACCACCTCCGTTTGTCTCACGGCTTGAGAATCCTACGGGGTCGCTGTAAGTCAGCAACTCGATGGAAGAGAAAGAAAACCTGCCGCCCAGCCCCACCTTGGCCCCCAGCACAGGGACTGGACCTCTTGAAGGCTCCGGGATGATTGGCAGGCCCTTGGGAGGCTTAGCAAATGCCGGCTCCTCTTGCACGGAGGGCACAGCATGGCCAAGAGGCCTGTTCCATGCTGTGGGGCCAAGAGATCAGCCGCCCGCCTCGGAGGGTCACTCCGCCCCTTGTTTGGTGTAACTTGGGCTCTGGCTTCCACAGAGGAAACTTGGGGGAGTGTTGGTGTGTGCCAGTGTTCCCTCTAAGCTGAGTCGGTGTGAGCCAGCTCACAGCTTTTTTATCCTCCTCCGGCTCACACATTTTCGCCTTTGCTCAGGAAGGAGGGGGCTCCAGAGCAAACTCATTTACGCAGCAGCCAAATCTCTCGCTCACAGCTTTAATGCCCAGGAGTTCACAAAGTAGGATTTTTGCTCGCAAGACTCCACAGCTTAGAGGGGACATTGGTGTGTGGCCTTGCCTCCCTGGAGGGGAGGGAGCTGAGTGACGTCTTTCCCCTTCTTGCTTAATTTCCCCCCTCTTCTCTCCCCCAGCCCTCTTCAACCTCATCCCGGTGGGCCTGCGTGTGGTGGCCATCCAGGGCGTGAAGGCGGGCCTCTACGTGGCCATGAATGCTGAGGGCTACCTCTACAGCTCAGTAAGTGCACGGCTTGTCTTTCGGGTCTTGATCCATCACGTCCGTTGGCCGAGTGTTTCTAGGCAAAGGTGACGATCCGTGTGATTTCCTGAGTATAATGTTCTGAGTGCTTCCACGCACTAAAGGCGGCCCACACGGCGTCGATGTGGGGGCGTGCTTTCTCTGTGGATATTCCTCATGTGTGGAATTGCCTCCCCAAAGAGGTGGGGGGGGCACCATCCTTGGAAACTTTCAGGAGTACACCTTAAGGCTGTTTTATTCCCTGGAACTTTGACTGGAATATGGGCCGCAGGCATTTTATTAGACTTGATTAGGTGGTGGTTTTGTGGTTTTGTTGTTGTTTGATGTTTTAATTGCATATCGCAAGCCACCCTGACTCCTGCCAAAGGCAGGATAGACATGTTTTCATACATAGGAATCTACAAACTGTTCTGACAGCAGCCAGAGTAGAGCGAAGCCAGGATCAGTTTGCCAATTGCCTACGAGCAAGTCCGACGATGGCTGAGACTTAATTTTTGCCCTGCTTCAGACAAGATGTTGGAATTGGCACATGCATGTCTGACAGCCTCTGTGTAGGTTTTTTACTTAATGGCAGAAGCAAAACTATATGCAGGAAGAAGATAACCGATAAATACCCTTCAGGGCCAGCTCTTTTCTTTTTGGGACTCTCTGGCCCTACATGATCACTGGCTGGCGACTGTGTGAGACAGAATTCTGGGCGAGATGGACCAGTGGTCTGATCCAGCAGGATACCTCTAATGCCGGGCATAAGCAGGTGCATTTCCAGTGAGCGTAGCCAAGTGCTTTCATCCCAGTCTCCTGGCTCTTATAGGGTTACTCCAGCCCAGTTTGGGGGACATGATAGAGCCAGTTGGGTGTAGTGGTTAAGTGTGCGGACTCTAATCTGGGAAAACCAGGTTTGATTCCCCACTCCTCCACTTGCACCTGCTGGGCGACCTTGGGCAAGCAATAGTTCTGATAAGAGCTGTCCTTGAAAAAGAGCAGTTTCTGTCAGCGCTCTCTCAGTCCCACCCGCCTCACAGGGTGTCTGTTGTGGGGAGGGGAAGGAAAAAGGAGTTTGTAAGCCGCTCTGAGACTCCCTTGGGTAGTGAAGGGCGGGGTATAAATCCAATCTCTTCTTCTTCGTTATAAAATGATGCATGAAGTGGAGAGACTGGACAAAGATAACTTTTTCCCCCTTTCCCAAAATACTAGAATTCGAGGGCATCCAATGAAGCCGATGGGCAGTAGGTTCAGGACAGACAAAAGGAAATACTACTTTACACTGAGAGTGATTAAAATGTGGAATTGATATAGCGATGGCTACAGGAATAAACAACTTTAAAAGGGGATTAGATGGCGTCATGGAGGACGTCTATCTGTGGCTACTAGCCATGGTGAGTAAAAGGAATCTCCACATTCGGAGGCACTAAGCCTCTGAATCCTAGAGCCCATGACAGCCGTAGTTCTGGATCTGTCCAGTAGTCCATCTAATCCAGCCTCCTGTGTCCCACACTGACCAGCCAGAAGACCCACAAGGCTTACCAGCAAGTTACAAAAAAAACCCCTTTTTTGTCCCCCCAATGTCAACACTTGGGTTCAAAGTGTTACTGCCTCTGAACATGGAGGTTCCATTTAGCCATTGACAGACCTGCTCTCCATGAATTTGTCTAATCTTCTTTTAATGTCCATTAAATTTGTGATCCTTGCTGCATCCTGAAGCAATGAGTTCCACAGGGTAATTACTCTTCGAGTGAAAGCGAATCCTGGCATGTCGCGCCCCAGGGCAGATACTGCAGAGGGTGTGCCGTCTTGAGGCCAGCATTTCGAGGGCATCTGTCACATGAAACGTGGAATGTGTTGCATTTTGATTGTGGCTTATGCCCAGGTAAAGGGCTGGAGGAGAGCTTAGACCTTCAGGGGTGCTTTGGAATGGGCCTCTGTCGATGGCTCAAAGAGACAGATTGGGGGTGGGGGGAATGTGTCGGTGTTGTTGTCTTCTGTCTGGCTTCTTAAAGCAGGGCCATTCATTTCGGGAAGGGTGCTCGTGCGTCACTTGCATCACTTGCGGCCACCTAGTTGCCGACTTCTAGTGGGGGTGTCGTGTGGCCCTCCCGGGGTTGGGCTCGGGGTGTGTATGCAATTTGGGTGCTTGCGTCGTTGGATATCCAGGGATCCTGAGCATGCAAACTGAGGATGTTCTCAGGGAACGCGATTCACAGGCTTATCCAAAGGATACAAGTGCAGTGCCGTTTGCTCTCCCAGCACGGAAATGAGGCTGAGAGCCAGTTTGCACAGATGTCCCGAGGAGGAGGAAGAGGAGGCAGAATTCTGGATTGGAACACCTGGCTGCACGTTCGGGGATGGTGGTCCTTCACGCCCCACCCCCGCCCCACCTGTAAAGAGAGTGCAGGGCAAAGTCTTTCTTCCTGACTTTCTACAACCAAAGAAGTTTTTTATTTATCTATCGGAGAGCATTTAAAATCTGAGACCCAGCTGCTGCTGTCTGAAGGAGCACAGTCTGGAACTGGACCTCCTCTTTCTGCCTCAGAGCAGTCCTGAGTGGCGGAGAAGGCCGATGGAGGGGTGGAAGGGGGCAGTGTTTAGCCGCCCATTTCCCCACGACACCCCAAATTGCAGAATTTGATTGTATCTTAAGGCTGCCTGTGCATCATATTGGTTGGGGTGTTCATGGTGAACTCACGTGCAACCTGCATATACGTGGTGTGTGTGTGAATCTCTTTGTAAGCCGGAGTCGACGTGCAAGCACACTTGACCAGTGAAACTGCGGTCCAGAATAGGGTTGTGTTGGGATTCTGAGATTCAAGATCGATGGTCGTTTTGCAAAGAGCCACATTAGTAAAAGAAAAATATCTTTACTACAAAACAAAATAAAACACGGGTAAGGTACTTTGGATAAAAGAAATAAAATGAAAAGGTTACATACTTGCAGTTACTTTCAGTACTAAATGCTAACAGCTACATCTTTCTATCTGTGTTGGCTTTTAGAGGAGCACTTCCTGTCTGATTCACACAAAGAGCCATAAACCTTGTGAATACATGAATGCTAGATCAAAGCAGTGATAAACGTTAGTGTGGTTTGTGTGGTATGTAGGTCTCATAAATGCCAATAAGAATGTTGTTTGTTATTGTAATGAATTGTTTTGAAAAATGAATAAAAAGAGAGTTAAAAAAAAATAAAGCATTTCCACAAACAAGTTGTTAGGTGACCAATACAAAGGTTACAGGTCACTTCATTAGGGTAAACAACTCCCACAAACTTTCCCGACGTAGATTCGTTATGTACGTCCTGTTTGCCAACAAAAAACATTTGTAATGACTGAAGTGTAAGCAACTTGAAACGCCAACAGGTTGCCAGCCTCCAGGTGGGGCCTGGAGATCTCCGGCTTTTACAGCTCATCTCCAGCTGACAGAGATCAGCTCCCCTGGAGGAAATGGCTGCTTTGAAGTGTGGACTCTGCGGCACTGTGCCCTGCTGAGGCCCCTCCCTTCCCCAGACCCCACCCTCTCCCGGATCCACCCCCCAAAGTCTCCAGGTATTTTCCAGCCCAGACCTGGCAACCCTATTCTAGAATGTGGCTAAATGTGGGGTTTCCATCACGTCTTGTGTGGTGCACATATTGAACTTAACCTGAGAGTTACTGAATGCACATTTGAAGAAAAACGGACTGTGCTGTACAAAGCATCCTCTAGGGATATGACTCTCTTGTGTTTCCCCTTCAGCTTCCTATTCTCCTCATTTTTGTAAAGTTCCCTCTTTGGAAAGCAAATGTTACAGTTTTGGACTTGGGGGGGGGGGGAAACTTTCCATTGACCTGAATGCTGAACTTGATAGCATGGTGGGTCAGTGTTCCCAACTGATGAAACAGCCTCTACATCTCTCACCAGGTGTTGAGACCGGCTCAGAACCAAGATCACTAGTCCTCCAGATGGCTCTGTGACCAACTGTTCCAGTGCGCGGTCATCTACGATGTCTTGGAATCTTATTTCTACAGCATAACGCCTCCACATGTTTACGCAGTCAATGTGAGGGTAGTTGTAGTCTCCCAGTATAACAACATTGTCTGCTTTAGTCACCTTTCCTTCTCCATCTCATGAACAGCCTCAAGGGTTTGATCAGGTGGGCGATAGTGCACCCCTATGCTCAGGTAACTCTTAGAACCCAGTATTTCTACCTATATCGCTCCTGCTGGGGAGTTAATTCCCCTGATGTTTTCTAACTTACTTGATTCTATGCAACATCTCCCCCAACCTGTCCCTTCCTGTCCGGCCAATAGACCTTATACCCAGGGATGACTGTGTCCCGTAGATCTCCCCCATTCCACCATGCTTCTGAAACACCTCCTATATCTAAATTGTCATTGAGCACCAAGCACTCCAGCTCCCCCATCTGGGCTTGGAGACTTCTAGCATGGGCATGTAGACACATACAAAGTTTTTCTCTCCCCAGTAACCCTCACCTCCCTCGGCCCCTCAGTCTCCACACGTGGCCCTCGGTCACCATCCTGCCCTCACTCTCAAATTCTGTTAGGCTCCTCTCAATATTGCCCTTAGTGTTTACTCAGTCACCCCTTTAGACTGACTTGTCTTGAACCAGAAGCTCCCCAGCTTCCGTCAGCTTTCCCCTTGGGAGCAGATTAAAAGCTTTAGTTTCCCGGGTTGTGTGGCTGTGGTCTTGGCATTGTAGGACCTGATGTTTCGCCAGCAGCTGTGACTGGCATCCTCAGAGGTATGACAGAGAAAGAGGGAGTATTCTCTGTGTGTCAAGGTGAGGAGAAGGAAAATGGTAGGCAGGTGATTTATATCTACTCAGGAAGGTGAGATAGGGCTAAGTCATTATTAGTAGGAGTTCCCCAGGTGCCATCAGGAGGTCCATCAGTGGGGCCAGAACTCCAGAAGCCCTCCCACTATTGACCCCCCCCCCGAAGCACCAAGACTACAGAGCATCACTTGCCCCAGACCGAGAGTTCCTATCTATACCTTGTGGATAATAGCCACCGATGGCCCTCTGCTCCATATGCTTATCCAAAAGAACATAAGAGAAGCCAATGTTGAATCAGGCCAATGGCCCATCCAGTCCAACACTCTGTGTCACACAGTGGCCAAAAACACCAGGTGCCATCAGGAGGTCCAGCAGTGGGGCCAGGGCACTAGAAGCCCCTCCGACTAGTGACCCCCCCAAGCACCAAGAATACAGAGCATCCCTTGCCCCAGACATAAGAACATAAGAGAAGCCACTGCTGGATCAGGACAATGGCCCCTCCAGTCCAACACTCTGTGTCACACAGTGGCCAGGTGTCCTCAGGAGGTCCAGCAGTGGAGCCAGGACATCAGAAGCCCTCCCACTGTCCCCCGTCCCCCTCGGGCACCAGGAATACAGAGCATCCCTTGCCCCAGACCCAGAGTCCCTATCTGGACCTTGTGGCTAATAGCCACTGATGGACCTCTGCTCCATATGCTTATCTAGTTCCCTCTTGAAGGTCCCCAGGCTTGTGACTGCCACCACTTCCTGTAGCAGTGAACTCCATGTGTTAATCACTCTTTGGGTGAAGAAGGACTTCCTTCTGTCTGTTCTAACCCGACCGCTCAGCAGTTTCCTTGAGTGCCCACAAGGAGTTCTTGTCTTGTGAGAAAGGGAGAAAAGTTCTTCTTTCTCTGCCTGCTCTATCCCATAACCTTATCTATCTGTTGGGTGATAGTGAGATATTGAAAAATGGTATTTAGCAGAGATAAGATAGTCCAGGAGAGCCAAAGTAAGATAATTCAGACTGAGAGTCCCTGTGTGATTAAAATATAAAGTTTTTACTAAATTCTAGCATGGGAAGAGTAACTGGGATGAAAATAACAACAGAGCATAATCGGCTACATCCTTACTCTACAAAGACAAAACTAGAAGAGAGAGATTATGGCTACTCTTCTTCTTCTTCAGAACACCAAACAAAGACGGGAAGAGAAGCCATAAAATGCTAATACACCTTGACACTTTAGGCCCAATCAGATTCCTAGATCAGGGAGAAAATTCCCGGGCTTTCTACAGCTAAAGAACATTGGTTACATGAGAAACATGTGACTTCCTGTGAGTAACATAAACAAACATTTAACCCCGGATATACTGAGTGTTTTCAACTTGTAATACCCAACACTATCCCTGCTCTATGCCATAATCTTGTAAACCTCAATCATGTCACCCCTCAGCCGTCATTTCTCCAAGCGAAAGAGCCCCAAGCGCTTTAACCTTTCTTCATAGGGAAAGTGTTCCAACCCTTTTATCATTCTAGTTGCCCTTTTCTGCGCTTTCCCCAATGCTATAATATCCTTTTTGAGATGTTGTGACCAGAACTGTACACAGTACTCCAAATGAGGTCACACCATCGATTTATACAGGGGCATGATTATTTTGGACTGGCAACCCTAGTCCAGATGGAACATTCCTGAGTCCCTCTGCCTCTCCTCACAGGGGTTTTTGGTCTCCAGGCTGCTGAATATCCTTGGTCACTCTCCTCTGCACCTGCTCCGTCCTTTTTGAAGGGAGGCCTCTTGGCATCTCCCCCACCCCACCCCGATCGTTGCTAACGCGGGCTCTTCAAGCCAGAGGTTGCTGCTGCTTGCTCAGCCTGAAATAACAGTGCGGCTCAGGGAGAGAGATAATTCAGACCACACATTCTGAAATTCCGGGAAACACCCCTGGATGCTTCCAGTCCAAATGTATTACTGGATCCGTTTTCCCACGGATTTGCGGTTCCTTGCGGCTTATCTCTGGCTCTAAACTCCTTTTCAGTAGGCGAGCTGTAGTTGAATTAATTAGTGAGTTTGGTAAAGGAAGAGTGGCCTCTACAGCATTCAGCGTCTTTGCTCTCTTTTCGGAGGGAGTGGTGCGGATTTGGGAACCACAGCCAATTGTGTGAAATCTGTGCGTTTGTGTGTATTTTGCTTCTGCAGTTATTTATTTTTTAAAGGAAGGGAGATGATTTTCCTTCTCTTAAAGCCCGAAATAATATTTTAGAAGATGAAAGCACCAAGCAGGCCGTGTCCCGTGAAGGGGGCTGCACAGCTCCACGCAGCCTCTGCTCCATCGCTCTGCATAGTGACAGATGAGCTTCTGGGACCCAGCTGTCTGCTGGCAGAGGGCTTTCCCCTCTCCGATCCCTTTGCCTTTGCCTCCGCCTCTCCAGGCTTCCTACAGAGTCACTGTCTGTCATTCAAGGTCGTTGGCTGGAATTGGGCTTCTGACACTGCCTTTTGTGTGGCTCAGTCGCAGAGCCTCCGCTTGGCATGCAGAAGGTGCCAGGCTCAATCCCTGGCATCTCCAGTTAAAAGTGCCAGGCAGCAGGTGGTGCGACTGAGTGGGAGAGGAGCCATGGCTCACCGGCAGAGAGAGAAGAAGAGAGAGAGGGGTTGGATTTATACCCCATGGCCCTTCACTACCCGAAGGAGTCTCAGAGCGGCTGACAAACTCCTTCCCCTTCCCCTCCCCACAACAGACACCCTGTGAGGCAGGTGGGGCTGAGAGAGCTCTGACAGAAACTGCTCTTTTTCACGAAGAAGAAGAAGAGAGTGGATTTATACCCTGCCCTTCACTACCCAAAGGAGTCTCAGAGCGGCTTACAAACTCCTTTCCCTTCCCCTCCCCACAACAGCCATCCTGCGAGGCGGGTGGGGCTGAGAGAGCTCTGACAGGAACTGCTCTTTTTCAAGAACAGCTCTTATCAGAACTATGGCTTGCCCAAGGTCATCCAGCCAGGTGCAAGTGGAGGAGGAAGAAGAAGAAGAAGAGATTGGATTTAAACAGACACCCTGTGAGGCAGGTAGGGCTGAGAGAGCTCTGACAGAAACTGTTCTTTTTCACGAAGAAGAAGAAGAAGAGGAGATTGGATTTATACCCCATGGCCCTCCACTACCCAAAGGAGTCTCAGAGCGGCTGACAATCTCCTTTCTCTTCCCCTCCCCACAACAGACACCCTGGGAGCAGTGTTCCCTCTTAGCTGAGTTAGTGTGAGTTAGCTCACAGTTTTTCAGCCTCCAGCTCACACATTTTTGTCTTAGCTCAGGAAGGAAGGCTTCAGAACAAACTAATGTATGCAGTAGCCACATTTTCCCCTCGCAACTTTAATGGCAGTAGCTCACAGAGTAGAATTTTTGTTCACAAGACTCCTCAGCTTAGAAGGAGCACTGCCTGTGAGGTAGGCGGGGCTGAGAGAGTTCTTTCCAGAACTGCCCTTGCGAGAAGAGCTCTGAGAGAATTTGTGACTGGCCCAAGGTCATCCAGCGGCTGCATGCGGAGAAGGAGTGGGGAATCCAACCCAGTTCTCCCAGATTAGAGTCGGTGTTCTTAACCACTACACCTAACTGCCTCTTTTTATAGTCCACCTTTCTCACATGGACTGAAGGCGATTACACAGAGTGAGTCGATGCAATCAGTGAGGTGGGACATCCAGTAAGCAATGCAGTTGGAGTTAGGGTTGTAGAACCAGCCAAAAGTCTAAAAACAGAAGCAAAGCAGGAATATTAACGGCACAAAAATTACATGGTAGGATCTTATGTCCAGTAAGCGATGCAGATCACAGCCCCCAATAATTTTCCCCCATAAGTTTGTGAACTGTTTTGTACAGTGCAACCCTATTATGTGTGCAGAAAAGCTCTCTCGAATAATTCGGTTTTTCATCGTTTCCAGAAAGCCGGGAGAGCGGGCGCCTTCCTGACCTCCTTGGGGAGGCCAGCCCACAAGGCAGGGTCCAGAACAGAGAAGCCACCTGTACGGGCAGCTGGTGCTTTTGCCCATTTGCAGGTTGGCCCCCACAGAACGCCCTGCTCAGATGAGTGGAGCTGTTGTGGGCGTGCACAGGGGGAGAGGCGGTCCCACAGGTAATGAGGGTCCAAGGCCATGAAGGGTTTCACATGTGATAGCCGGTACCTTAAACTGAGCCCGGTCACTGATGGGCTCACTGGCTTGACAGCAGCACATGTGAAAGGGATCTGGGTGTTCTGGTTGATCACAAGCTAAACATGAGCCTGCAGTGCGATGTGACTGCGAAGAAGGCTAACGCAATCTTAGGGTGCATTCACAGAAGCCTTGTGTCCAGATCACGGGAGGTGGTAGTTCCGCTCTATTCTGCTATGGTCAGGCCTCATCTGGAGTCCTGTGTCCAGTTTGGGGCACCACATTTTAGGGAGGATGCTGACAAGCTTGAGCGTGTCCAGAAGAGGGCGACCAGGATGGTGAGAGGGTTGGAATCCAAGTCTTACGAGGAAAGGCTGAAAGAGTTGGGTCTGTTTAGCCTGGGAAAAAGAAGGCTTAGAGGGGACACGATTGCAGTCTTCAAGTATCTGAAGGGCTGTCATGTAGGAGATGGAGCAGATCTCTTCTCTCTTGCTCCGGATTGCAAGACTAGATCAAACGGGTGGGAATTACAAGGGAGTCGAAACCGGCTAAATATTAAGAGAAACTTCCTGACTGTAAGGGTGGTTGAGCAGTGGAACGGACTGCCTCGGAAGGTGACGTGTGCTCCTTCGCTGGACGTTTTCAAGTGGATGCTGGATGACCATCTTCCGGGTATGTTGTAGGGCCATCTTTCGGCTCTGCTCCTGCAGAGTGCAGGGGGTTGGACTAGATGACCTGCAAGGTCCCTTCCAAGTCTCACATTCTATGATTCTATAATGGGTGGAAATTACAAGGGAGTCGTTACCGGCTGTATATCAGGAGAAACTTCCTAACTGTGAGAGTGGTTGAGCAGTGGGACAGACTGCCTCGGGAGGTGGAGGGTGCTCCTTCGGTGGACGTGTTCAAGCGGAGGCTGGACGACCCTCTTTCGGGTATGTTGCAGGGCTACCTTTCGGCTCTGCTCCCGCAGAGTGCAGGGGGCTGGACTAGATGACCTGCAAGGTCCCTTCCAACATTCTATGATTCCTCTATGGACCAGATGCAAACGTTGTACGTGGTGATGAGAATGACGATGTGGACCAAACTATCCCTTCCCCCGATCGATGCCTCCCAGCCTTGAGAAGGCACGCTGGTAAACGAGGGCACGGGGGTGTCCTGGAGGGTCCCACCTGGGTTCTGAGGGGTCAAGGCTTGGCAGAGACACCGGGTCCCTCCCCCCTGCCGCCCAGTGATGCTTCAGGGCTCTGGGATCCAGTCTTTAAAAGGAGACATTCTAGGCCAAATGGCTGGTGCCCCCTGCCCATCTTTTCCTCTTTGCTGGGATGCTCTTCCTCTGTTTCGCTCTGGCCAGCCGTCCTCCTGGAAGAAGAAGAAAATAATCTGTCACGTTCCCAATTTAAGAACTTTATTTCTCGACAATGCAGATGGGGAGCGAGGCAAATGAGAGCTTTGCATGTTTCCTCCTTCCCTTCACCCCCGTCTTTATCTGGCAGCGAAAGCAGTCTTTCTGAATGTTAATTGCTGCCGGGATTGTGCGTACGGAGGGCATAAAACTCCGCCAAGTGCCAGCCGTGGCATTTTGCAGCGCCATTCGGAGTCTGGTGTCTCTGCTGATAGGTATTTGGGAGGCAGAATTACCTGCTGTAACTGTGGCATGTCTGTAAACACTCCGTTGGTAGCTGAACTTTAAGCAACAGCAGTTGCATAATGGATCGGAGGGAAGCCTGGGCCCTTTCCCCCTGCCTCTTCTCTCCAGAGACGGGAACTGCCACTTTACACAACAGTGGACTAAAATGTGGGATTTGCTGTCAGAGAATGTCGTGATGGCCACAGGCATAGACGAGAGATTTCGTGGAGGGGAGGTCTATCGGTGGCCATTAGCCATAGGGACTGAAGAGAACCTCCTCATTCAGAGGCACTAAACCTCTGAATCCCAGAGCCAGGAGGCAATATCAGGGGAGGTTGTTGACCCTCCAGAGGAACTGATCAGCCTCTGTGTGAGACAGGTTGCTGGACTAGAGGGATCCTCACTGGTCTGATCCAGCAGGGCTCTTCTGATGTCCTTATGGAGGCCTCGGCCTCTCTGCCCTGTTGCTGGCCCTCCAGAGGAATTGGTTGGCCAGCGTGTGAGACAGGATGCTGGACTAGAGGGACCCTCCCTGGTCTAACCCAGCAGGGCTCTTCTGATGTTCTTATGAAGGCCTCAGCCTCTGTACCCTGTTGTTGGCTCTCCAGAGGAACTGGTTGACCACCATGTGAGACATGATGCTGGACTGGAAGGACCTCTGGTCTGATCCAGCAGGGCTCTTCTGATGTTCTTAGGAAGGCCTGGGCCTCTCTGCCCTGTTGTTGGCCCTCCAGAGGAACTGGTTGGCCACTGTGTGAGACAGGATGCTGGACTAGATGGACCTTTACTGGCCTGATCCAGCAGGGCTCTTCTGATGTTCTAAGATAAATTTTGGAAAGCAGGGGCGTCCTCAGTCCTTGGGTGTGGGGAGGGGGGCTTGCATAAGGGCAGTTTTGCTTGTGAAAAATGGCCGTTCACTTCAAGCAGAGAGCAGCTTCTGGGGATGCTGGGGGCGGGGGGAACAGTAAAATGAATGTGGTTAGAAGCCTTTTCAGGCCAGGAGAGCCGCAACCTTTAATGGACACTGAAGAGTCCCTGGCACAGGGAAGAGGTTTGTCCGTTCCTCCAGCTGGGCCTTCTGGTTTGGAGAGGGGCCTCCTCAGCTCTTGGCCCTCTTTCCTTCCTTCCCCTGCCAGGGTTTTGGCTCTCCTCCCTGCTTGGAGGCAACGGAGCTCTCGGGAGATGTGGAGGCTTCCCTCTCCGCCAGGCTCTCCAGCTCTGCCCCAGATATTTGTGCCGCCACGTTAAAAGCTTTTTGGAGTGCAGAAACCACTCTCTTGATGCAAATGCGAAGCGGCAGGAAGAGGGGCGCCTGCCCCGCCTGCCTCCTGAGGAAAGTGCGGCTTTCCCCTTTCGAGGAGCGGAAGGCCGCGTGCAGGATGCATTATTGATAGAGCTGTGTGGGCATCGGGGCTGGGTGCGCGGGTCCCCCCGCACCTCCCGCTCCAGACCCCGCTGGGAAGTTGCTGCAATTGGTGCAAAACGCAGCTGCTTCGGGCTTCTGGAGGTGAGATTCTGTGCTAGGTTGTTGCAGGTGAGAGCGCTGACAAGGGCAGAGCTGATCCGAGCGCCGCAGGAGGTGGAGACGGAGACAGGGGTGAGATGCAGGGCCTGCAGAGGGAGGCAGGAACCGCTTTGCTTGGCTGGCATGCACGGGAACAGCAGCAAAGGAAGGGGAGAGGGTGGCTTTGGCCTTGAGCAGAAGGCTGCCCTGCCCAGAACAGAGGGGGAATCTTCACAGAGCTGAGGTTCTGGAGGCACATTCGGTACCATACCGGAGTCTGGGAGTCTCTGGTGGAAGATTCGGGTCCAGATCCCTTCTGTGGGCAGAAGAAAAAGAAGCGGAGGAGGAGGAGATTGAATTTATACCCCACCCTTCACTACCTAAGGGAGTCTCAGAGCAGCTTAAAGGTAAAGGTAAAGGTTAGCTTGCTCGAAAGCCAGTCTAGTCCAACTCTAGGGTTGCGGTGCTCATCTCCGTTTCTAAGCCGAAGAGCCAGCGCTGTCTGAAGACGTTTCCGTGGTCATGTGGCCAGCATGACTAGACACCAAGGCGCACGGAACGCTGTTACCTTCCCACCGAAGTGGTACCTATTTATCTACTTGCAATTTCTTGCTTTCAAACTGCTAGGTTGGCAGGAGCTGGAACTAGAGACAGCAACTTGGGTCTTGAACTGCTGAACTACTGACCTTCCACAGCCTGCAGTTCAGCGTCTTAACCACTTGAGCCACCGCAGCTCCACCAGAGCAGCTTACAAACTCCTTTTTCCTTCCCCTCCCCACCACAGACACCCTGGGAGGCAGGTGGGGCTGCGAGAGCTCTGGCAGGAACTGCTCTTTTTCAAGAACAGCTCTGACAGAACTGTGGCTTGCCCAAGGTCATCCAGCAGTTGCGAGTGGAGGAGTGGGGAATCAAACCTGGTTCTCCCAGATTAGAGTCCGGGCACCAAACTGGCAACTGCTGGGAGCTCCGTGACCTCCTGCAGTTTTTTCAAGGATAAGCAGCCGCTCGGGGCTCCCTCCCCTTGTTCCCCCAAACTCAACCGGCCCCGCTGAGTTCCTCTTTGCTCCATGAGAAAAACACACCGGCTCCATGCTGTTTTCACATTTCACATCCCACCTCACCCCCCCCCCCATGCATTTTCTAGCTCACTTCACCCTTTGCAAGCCTTTTTT